>NC_044351.1:4375963-4457861 GCF_007364275.1 Archocentrus centrarchus
ATATATATGTTATGATTATATGTATATATATGTTATATATATTATATATATATATATATTATATATATATATATATATCTATATATTATATATATATATCTATATATATATATATATATAGTGCCATTTTCCTTAATTATCTGACAAAACCTATTTAACTGGCAGCCCAACTTTCCAGTTTTTACTGACTTTGCAAAATGGTGAGCCGTTCCAAAGTGACTGAAACCCTCCGGCAGCAGTTGTCCAGATGAAGGCCAAAGGGGTGACCCTATCAGCCATAGCAAGAGAAGTCGATCATTCCAAGTCTGTGATTTCTAGAATAGTGCATCTTTACAACATCACAAACTCATTCAAGTCCCCCAAGAAGGCTGGTCGCCTATGAAAGACTAATGCAAAAGAGGACAGGATAATGTGGAGAATCTCCATGGGTAATCGGTTCAACACTGCAGTTGGAATTGCTCGCCAGTTTAGCACTGAACAGGATAAGGATCTCTCGTCATACAGTGTCTCGACGTTTAAGGAGCATTTGGACTGAAAGTCCACTCTGCAGTGACTAACCTCTCTTTAGCAGAAAGAATCAAAACACTAGACTCACCTTTGCTGAGGAGCATGTTGTGTGGACAGAAGAGAAGTGGTCCAGCGTTCATTTTCGTGATGAATGCAAGTTTAATTTATTTGGTCTGATGGGCAACATTATGTTCGTTTGACAAAGCTGCGGAAGGACCTGAACCCAAAGTTAAAGAAGTCAGTGAAAGGTGGAGGAACGGTCGTGGTTTGGGGAATGTTTTCGGCAACAGGGAGTTGGACCTCTCGTGCAGCTACACGGCAGCAGAGTGAACGCAAGTGGTATCAGACCCTTCTTCAACAACATGTGATTCCTTCCTTGCGTTCATCACTCAATCAGACAGCAATTTTCATGCAGGACAATGCTCCCTGTCACACGCAAAACGGGGTAAGCAGTTCCTTTAAACTGAAAAAATTGAAGCAATGAAATGGCCAGCCCAGAGTCCTGATCTAACACAATAGAAAACTTCTGGAAAAATCCTTGGTGACAAAGTTATGGCCAAGAAACCCACAACAGTCACAGAACTGTGGAAGAAGAGTGGACCAAAATCACACCAGAGCAGTGTGAGCAACTACTGATGTCCTGTGGCCACAGATGTGCTGAATTCATTCAAAGCAAAGGCCTGTACAATTCCTACTGATGACTGACTGTTGTAACCTTCAGAAAATGTCATTGTAATCTTACTGTGTTCCAGTCATTGCTGTTCTCTAATTATGATCATCACGGTTTTTTTGCAACATAAAGGTTTTATGATGATATACTTTGGTTATTTTGTAAACACTGCTCTAGTGGCACAGTGTACCCCTTACACAAAATCCTTCAAATGCTGATCAATGTAGATGACATCATTACTGAAAAAATCAAGTGTTCATACATTGTTGTCTAATTTTGATCTCCAGTGTAGTTGAGTTTTCAAACTTTTTATTCACAGATTGTCAGATTGTCAAATCAAATCCAAATAAACAATGAATTTATCAATTAAGTAAGAGGAAGATTAAAAAAAATTGCTAATCAATGCACCCACACGGTATTTACACATGTGCCTATATATTGGCATAAAAGCAAGCTCACATTCGACTGCCAACACCTGCTGTTTTGGCTGCGTGCCCGCGGGCGCCCTCCAGTGGCGCAAGTCTGCAACGCCTGTCAGACGAGGCTTTGCAGCCTGCAGCCTGGTCTCACAGCTGGTTTGTTTTTGTTTTTTTGTTTTTTTTGCTTTTTTACTTTTATTAAACAAGGCTCAAGAACAATGTAGTTCTCACAGCTGTTATAATATTAAAAGAATGTGCTTTGAAATTCATTTGGACGCCTCTCTCTCATATATGTTGACCTTTTGCACACCTTTCCACTTCAGGCTCAGGCTCTCGTCTTAGAACGCACTGCGAATGTCTCACGGCTGTCCTTCCTGATCCATGGCTGTCAGATCTGTGCGCGTGTCTGTCTGTCTGTGTGCACGTGTGTTAGGTTCAGACCACCGTTAAATAAAGGAAGACACAGAAACCCGTAGTGATCTTTTTACCTGCAGGGAGAGTCTCTGTCAGCCAGCACACGTGTGTGTGTCTGAGAGAGAGTCTGACTTCCTTCTTCCTGCTGGCGCTTTTATTTTTAGCATCACGTATGTTTACACAAAGCTCAGGTAACAACATCACTCACATACATGATGTAATCATGTATGTGTATGTGTGTGTTGATGGTTAGATTAGATTAGATAAAAGTTTATGAATCCCTTCAGGAAGATTCCGTCGGGAAAATGAAAGTTCCAGTAGCAGTTTTACAGATAACATGGGCACACAAAGACAGCAGAAATGACACTAAACAAACATATGGATAAAGAAATAATAAAACAGACAAGTATTTCTTTCTGTTGTGTTGTGGTCGGGCTGAGGCTGCTGCTGCTCCCCTCCCTGTGTCCTCCTGTTTAGCCCCCGCCCCAGCGAGGAGTTGTACAGTTTGATGGCGTGATGGACAAAGGAGTTTTTCAGTCTGTTGGTCCTACATTTGGGAAGGAGCAGTCTGCCATTGAACATGCCCCTCTGGTTTCTGATGACAGTGTGCAGAAGGTGACCAGCATGTCCAGTAGTTTGTCCAAAGTCCTCTTCTCTGCCACTGTCACCAGAGAGTCCAGTTTCATGCCGAGCACAGAGCCAGTCCACCTGACCAGTTTGTCCAGCCTGAATGTGTCCTTCCTGGATGTAGAGGACGGCGTCCTCCATACCAACATCTGCCCAGTATGCAAACTGCAGATGGTCCTGGGCATGTCGCACCTGGGGTCTGAGGAGGCTGAGGAAGAGCCGCTCCAACATCTTCATTAGATGTGAGGTGAGTGCCACTGGTCAGAAGTCATTCAATTCGCTAGGCTGGTCCTTCTTCGATCCAGCTACTGTGCTCCAAAGTTACCTCAAAAATGCTCTCAGTGGAAGGATGGCTGTCGAGAAGGCATTCTTAAGGAAGGGAAACAGAGAGAAAAGGCTGAGGTACACCAGATTACTGAAGAGCTGGACTGTTAATCAATGTGACAGGTCTTACGGAGTGATGAATCAAATTTGGATTCAGTATGTATGGAGTAGGTCAGGAGAGAGATACAATTGTGAGTGTCTACAGCTGTGTGCAAACATGGTGGAGGCGCTGCTATGGTTTGGCTGCCTTTGATGTCCTTTACATGCAGAATGTACTTCTCTGCAATGTAATTGAGGATGGCTTTTGTCTAAATGAGCTTGATGCCATCGATTTCCACCATACGCACCTGCTGAAATATGAGTACGTCATCTGCAGCAGGTAAGGCAGGATGGCACTCCCATGCACTTTGTACTCATCTGTATCTCTAGGTCACAACACACATGAAACTTCCAAACTGCTGCTTCATTACATGTGGGCTGAAGTTAAGAGAAAAAATGTGGACAAAGGCCATGAAAGAGTCCACCCACACTCAGAGTGTTGCAGATTTTTTGTTGTTTCATGAAACTAAAGGTTCAGTCCTAGAGTTTGTTTTCTGAACTTAGTTTTAGTTCACTGCAACAATCTTGATTCAAAGCACCCTCTTGTAACCAACTGACCATTCAGGCGTTTTTCAAAATCTATGCAGATGTTTAGAGGCACCTCAACAAACTGGAAACATGATTGTAGCCTATCCCAGCTGACATGGGGCAAGAGGCAGGGTCCACCCTGTACAGGTCACCAGGTGTCACCAGCCTGTCGTAGGGCTAACACAGAGAGAGACATTCACATCTATGGGCAATTTAGAGTGACCAATTAACCTAACCCCAATAACTGCATGTCTTTGGACTGTGGGAGGAAACCCACGCAGACACAGGGAGAACATGCAAACTCCACACAGCGAGAGGCCCGGGTGGAATCAAACCCAGACCTCCTAGATGTTATTCCAGCTGTGAGGCAGCAGTGCTAACCACCACACCACCGTGCTGCCTATATAATATAATATAATATAATATAATATAATATAATATAATATAATATAATATAATATAATATAATATAATATAATATAATATAATATAATATAATATAATATAATATATAAAGCTTTACATCACCAAGCATAATGCAAAGTGTCAGATGCAGTGGTGTAAAGCACGCTGCCACTGAGCAGTAGAGATGTGTTTTCTGGTGTGAAGAATCACTCTTCTACATCTGGCAAGCTGATGGACAAGCCCGAGTTTAGTGGTTAACAGGAGAACAGTACTTGTCTGATTGCATTGTGCCAAGTGTAAAGTTTGGTGGAGGGGGGATTATGGTGTGCGGTTGTTTTTCAGGATTTGGGCTCAGCCCCTTAGTTTCAGTGAAAGGAACTCTTAATGCTTCAGCATTTTGGACAATTTCATGCTCTCAACTTTGTGGGAACAGTTTGTGGATGGCCCCTTACTTTTTCCACATGACTGCACACCAGTGCACAAAGCAAGGTCCATAAAGACATGGATAAGCGAGTTTGATGTGCAAGACTTGATTGGCCTGTCAAGAGTCCTGACTTCAACATGAAAGAAAACCTTTGGGATAAATTAGAGTGGAGACTGTGAGCCAGGTCTTCTCATCCAACATCAGTGTCTGACCTCACAAATACACTTGTGAAAGAATGGTCAAAACTTCCCACAAACACACTCCTAAACCTTGTGGAAAGCCTTCCCAGAAGAGTTGAAGCTGTTACAGCTCCAAAGGGTGGGGTGATCCATCCATCCATCCATTTTCTTCCGCTTATCCGGGGCCAGGTCGCGGGGGCAGGAGCCTAAGCAGAGAAGCCCAGGCTTCCCTCTCCCCAGCCACCTCCTCCAGCTCATCCGGAGGGACCCCAAGGCGTTCCCAGGCCAGCCGAGATACATAATCTCTCCAGCGTGTCCTGGGTCTACCACGGGGCCTCTTCCCGGTGGGACATGCCCGGTAACACCTCACCCAGGAGGCGGCCAGGAGGCATCCTAATCAGATGCCCGAGCCACCTCAACTGGCTCCTTTCGATGTGGAGGAGCAGCGGCTCTACTCTGAGCCCCTCCTGGATGGCCGCACTCCTCACCCTATCTCTAAGGGAGAGGCCAGCCACCCTTCGAAGGAAACTCATTTCTGCCGCTTGTATTCGTGATCTTATTCTTTCGGTCACTACCCAAAGCTCGTGACCATAGGTGAGGGTAGGAACGTAGATCGACCGGTAAATCGAGAGCTTCGCTTTTACGCTAAGCTCCCTCTTCACCACGACGGACCGGTGCAGCGGCCGCATCACTGCAGAAGCAGCCCCGATCCGCCTGTCGATCTCCCTTTCCCTTCTCCCATCACTTGTGAACAAGACCCCGAGATACTTAAACTCCTCCACTTGAGGCAAGAACTCGTTCCTGAGCCGGAGATGGCACTCCACCCTTTTCCGGCTGAGGACCATGGCCTCAGACTTAGAGGTGCTGATTCTCATGCCAGCCGCTTCACACTCGGCTGCGAACCGTTCCACTGCGAGCTGGAGGCCCCCCCCTGATGAAGCCAACAGAACCGCATCATCTGCAAAAAGCAGAGATGAGACTCTGAGGCCACCAAGGAAGAAGCCTTCCGCCACCTGGCTACGCCTAGAAATTCTGTCCATAAAAATTATGAACAGAATTGGTGACAAAGGGCAGCCCTGACGGAGTCCAACACCCACAGGAAACGAATCCGACTTATTACCGGCTATACGGACCAAGCTCTCACTGTGGTTGTACAAGGACTGAATGGCCCGCAACAATGGGCCAGACACCCCATACTCCCGCAGAACCTCCCAAAGGACACCCCGAGGGACGTGGTCGAATGCCTTCTCCAAGTCCACAAAGCACATGTAGACTGGTTGGGCAAACTCCCACGCACACTCGAATATCCTTGAGAGGATAAAGAGCTGGTCCAGCGTTCCACGACCAGGACGAAAACCGCATTGTTCCTCCTGAATCCGAGGTTCGACTAACGGACGCACCCTCCTTTCCAGCACCCTGGCATAGACCTTACCGGGGAGGCTGAGTAGTGTGATCCCCCGAAAGTTGGAGCACACCCTCCGGTCTCCCTTCTTAAAGATGGGGACCACCACCCTGGTCTGCCAATCCAATGGCACTGCCCCAGATCTCCACGCGATGTTGCAGAGGCGTGTCAACCAAGACAGCCCTACAACATCCAGAGCCTTCAGGAACTCAGGGCAAATCTCATCCACCCCAGGGGCTCTGCCACCAAGGAGTTGTTTAACTACCTCAGTGACCTCACCCCCAGTGATGGTCAAGTCATCCCCCTCATCCCCAGACTCTGCTTCCACTACAGAAGGCTTGTCAGTGGGATTCAGAAGGTCCTCGAAGTATTCCTTCCACCGTCCGACTATAGCCTCAGTTGAAGTCAGCAGTACCCCCCCCCCCCCCCCCCCCCCCACCGCACTATAAACAGTGTGAGTGAAGCACTGCTTTCCCCTCCTGAGTTGCCTGACGGTTTGCCAGAATCGCTTCGATGCCGTCCGAAAGTCTTTTTCCATAGCCTCACCGAACTCCTCCCACACCCGAGTTTTTGCTTTGGCCACTACCCGAGCTGCATTCCGCTTGGCCTGTCGATACCTGTCAGCTGCCTCCGGAGTCCCACAGGCTAACCAATCCCGATAGGACTCTTTCATCAGCTTGATGGCTCCCTTCACCTCCGGTGACCCCCATCTGGTTCGGGGGTTACCACCACAACAGGCACCAACCACCTTGCAGCCACAGCTCTGAGCAGCAGCCTCAACAATGGAGGTGCGGAACATGGTCCATTCGGACTCAATGTCCTCAGCCTCCCTCGGAATGCTGTCGAAGTTCTGCCGGAGGTGGGAGTTGAAGATCTCCCGGACTGGGGCTTCTGCCAGGCGTTCCCAGCGCACCCTCACAATACGTTTAGGTGTGCCAGGTCTGTCCAGCATCTTCCCACGCCACCTGATCCAACTCACCACCAGGTGGTGATCAGTTGACAGCTCAGCTCCTCTCTTCACCCGAGTGTCCAGAACATACGGCCGCAGATCTGATGATACGATTACAAAATCGATCATCCACCTGCGACCTAGGGTGTCCTGGTGCCATGTGCACTTATGGACATCCTTGTGTTCGAACACGGTGTTTGTTATGGACAAACTGTGGTTTGCACAGAAGTCCAATAACAAAACACCATTCGGGTTCAGATCAGGCAGGCCGTTCCTCCCAATCACGCCCCTCCAGGTCTCACTGTCATTGCCCACGTGAGCGTTGAAGTCTCCCAGCAAGACTATGGAGTCACCAGATGGAGCACTCTCCAGCACCCCGCCCAGCAACTCCAAAAAGGGTGGGTACCCTGAACTGTCATTCGGCGCATAAGCGCAAACAACAGTCAGGACCCGTTCCCCAGCCCGAAGGCGCAGGGAAACTACCCTCTCGTCCACTGGTGAAAACTCCGACGTACAGGCAGCAAGCCGGGGGGATACAAGAATACCCACCCCAGCTCGCCGCCTCTCACCGAGGGCAACTCCAGACTGGAACAGAGTCCAGCCCTTCAGTGTAATTGAGTGTTCATACATTGTTCTCTAATTTTGATCTCCAGTGTAGTTGAGTTTTCAAACTTTTTATTCACAGATTGTCAGATTGTCAAATCAAATCAAAATAAACAATTAATTTATCAATTAAGTAAGAGGAAGATTTAAAAAAAAATTGCTAATCAATGCACCCACACGGTATTTACACATGTGCCTAATATATTGGCATAAAAGCAAGCTCACATTCGACTGCAACACCTGCTGTTTTGACTGCGTGCCCCGCGGGCGCCCTCCAGTGGCGCAAGTCTGCAACGCCTGTCAGACGAGGCTTTGCAGCCTGCAGCCTGGTCTCACAGCTGGTTTGTTTTGTTGTTTTTTTGCTTTTTTACTTTTATTAAACAAGGCTCAAGAACAATGTAGTTCTCACAGCTGTTATAATTATTAAAAGAATGTGCTTTGAAATTCATTTGTACGCCTCTCTCTCATATATGTTGACCTTTTGCACACCTTTCCACTTCAGGCTCAGGCTCTCGTCTTAGAACGCACTGCGAATGTCTCACGGCTGTCCTTCCTGATCCATGGCTGTCAGATCTGTGCGCGTGTCTGTCTGTCTGTGTGCACGTGTGTTAGGTTCAGACCACCGTTAAATAAAGGAAGACACAGAAACCCGTAGTGATCTTTTTACCTGCAGGGAGAGTCTCTGTCAGCCAGCACACGTGTGTGTGTCTGAGAGAGAGTCTGACTTCCTTCTTCCTGCTGGCGCTTTTATTTTTAGCATCACGTATGTTTACACAAAGCTCAGGTAACAACATCACTCACTTCACATGATGTAATCATGTATGTGTATGTGTGTGTTGATGGTTAGATTAGATTAGATAAAAGTTTATGAATCCCTTCAGGAAGATTCCATCGGGAAAATGAAAGTTCCAGTAGCAGTTTTACAGATAACATGGGCACACAAAGACAGCAGAAATGACACTAAACAAACATATGGATAAAGAAATAATAAAACAGACAAGTATTTCTTTATGTTGTGTTGTGGTCGGGCTGAGGCTGCTGCTGCTCCCCTCCCTGTGTCCTCCTGTTTAGCCCCCGCCCCAGCGAGGAGTTGTACAGTTTGATGGCGTGATGGACAAAGGAGTTTTTCAGTCTGTTGGTCCTACATTTGGGAAGGAGCAGTCTGCCATTGAACATGTTCCTCTGGTTTCTGATGACAGTGTGCAGAAGGTGACCAGCATGTCCAGTAGTTTGTCCAAAGTCCTCTTCTCTGCCACTGTCACCAGAGAGTCCAGTTTCATGCCGAGCACAGAGCCAGTCCACCTGATGAGTTTGTCCAGCCTGAATGTGTCCTTCCTGGATGTAGAGGACGGCGTCCTCCATACCAACATCTGCCCAGTATGCAAACTGCAGATGGTCCTGGGCATGTCGCACCTGGGGTCTGAGGAGGCTGAGGAAGAGCCGCTCCAACATCTTCATTAGATGTGAGGTGAGTGCCACTGGTCAGAAGTCATTCAATTCGCTAGGCTGGTCCTTCTTCGATCCAGCTACTGTGCTCCAAAGTTACCTCAAAAATGCTCTCAGTGGAAGGATGGCTGTCGAGAAGGCATTCTTAAGGAAGGGAAACAGAGAGAAAAGGCTGAGGTACACCAGATTACTGAAGAGCTGGACTGTTAATCAATGTGACAGGTCTTACGGAGTGATGAATCAAATTTGGATTCAGTATGTATGGAGTAGGTCAGGAGAGAGATACAATTGTGAGTGTCTACAGCTGTGTGCAAAACATGGTGGAGGCGCTGCTATGGTTTGGCTGCCTTTGATGTCCTTTACATGCAGATTGTACTTCTCTGCAATGTAATTGAGGATGGCTTTTGTCTAAATGAGCTTCATGCCATCGATTTCCACCATACGCACCTGCTGAAATATGAGTACGTCATCTGCAGCAGGTAAGGCAGGATGGCATCCTTGCGTTCATCACTCAATCAGCCAGCAATTTTCATGCAGGACAATGCTCCCTGTCACACCGCAAAACGGGTAAAGCAGTTCCTTTAAACTGAAAAAATTGAAGCAATGAAATGGCCAGCCCAGAGTCCTGATCTAAACACAATAGAAAACCTCTGGAAAATCCTTGGTGACAAAGTTATGGCCAAGAAACCCACAACAGTCACAGAACTGTGGAAGAAGAGTGGACCAAAATCACACCAGAGCAGTGTGAGAGACTACTGATGTCCTGTGGCCACAGATGTGCTGAATTCATTCAAAGCAAAGGCCTGTACAATTCCTACTGATGACTGACTGTTGTAACCTTCAGAAAATGTCATTGTAATCTTACTGTGTTCCAGTCATTGCTGTTCTCTAATTATGATCATCACGGTTTTTTTGCAACATAAAGGTTTTATGATGATATACTTTGGTTATTTTGTAAAACACTGCTCTAGTGGCACAGTGTACCCCTTACACAAAATCCTTCAAATGCTGATCAATGTAGATGACATCATTTCTGAAAAAAATCAAGTGTTCATACATTGTTCTCTAATTTTGATCTCCAGTGTAGTTGAGTTTTCAAACTTTTTATTCACAGATTGTCAGATTGTCAAATCAAATCAAAATAAACAATTAATTTATCAATTAAGTAAGAGGAAGATTTTAAAAAAAATTGCTAATCAATGCACCCACACGGTATTTACACATGTGCCTAATATATTGGCATAAAAGCAAGCTCACATTCGACTGCAACACCTGCTGTTTTGGCTGCGTGCCCCGCGGGCGCCCTCCAGTGGCGCAAGTCTGCAACGCCTGTCAGACGAGGCTTTGCAGCCTGCAGCCTGGTCTCACAGCTGGTTTTTTTTGTTGTTTTTTTTTTTTGTTGTTTTTTTGCTTTTTTACTTTTATTAAACAAGGCTCAAGAACAATGTAGTTCTCACAGCTTTTATAATTATTAAAAGAATGTGCTTTGAAATTCATTTGGACGCCTCTCTCTCATATATGTTGACCTTTTGCACACCTTTCCACTTCAGGCTCAGGCTCTCATCTTAGAACGCACTGCGAATGTCTCACGGCTGTCCTTCCTGATCCATGGCTGTCAGATCTGTGCGCGTGTCTGTCTGTCTGTGTGCACGTGTGTTAGGTTCAGACCACCGTTAAATAAAGGAAGACACAGAAACCCGTAGTGATCTTTTTACCTGCAGGGAGAGTCTCTGTCAGCCAGCACACGTGTGTGTGTCTGAGAGAGAGTCTGACTTCCTTCTTCCTGCTGGCGCTTTTATTTTTAGCATCACGTATGTTTACACAAAGCTCAGGTAACAACATCACTCACTTCACATGATGTAATCATGTATGTGTATGTGTGTGTTGATGGTTAGATTAGATTAGATAAAAGTTTATGAATCCCTTCAGGAAGATTCCGTCGGGAAAATGAAAGTTCCAGTAGCAGTTTTACAGATAACATGGGCACACAAAGACAGCAGAAATGACACTAAACAAACATATGGATAAATAAATAATAAAACAGACAAGTATTTCTTTATGTTGTGTTGTGGTCGGGCTGAGGCTGCTGCTGCTCCCCTCCCTGTGTCCTCCTGTTTAGCCCCCGCCCCAGCGAGGAGTTGTACAGTTTGATGGCGTGATGGACAAAGGAGTTTTTCAGTCTGTTGGTCCTACATTTGGGAAGGAGCAGTCTGCCATTGAACATGCTCCTCTGGTTTCTGATGACAGTGTGCAGAAGGTGACCAGCATGTCCAGTAGTTTGTCCAAAGTCCTCTTCTCTGCCACTGTCACCAGAGAGTCCAGTTTCATGCCGAGCACAGAGCCAGTCCACCTGATGAGTTTGTCCAGCCTGAATGTGTCCTTCCTGGATGTAGAGGACGGCGTCCTCCATACCAACATCTGCCCAGTATGCAAACTGCAGATGGTCCTGGGCATGTCGCACCTGGGGTCTGAGGAGGCTGAGGAAGAGCCGCTCCAACATCTTCATTAGATGTGAGGTGAGTGCCACTGGTCAGAAGTCATTCAATTCGCTAGGCTGGTCCTTCTTCGATCCAGCTACGGTGCTCCAAAGTTACCTCAAAAATGCTCTCAGTGGAAGGATGGCTGTCGAGAAGGCATTCTTAAGGAAGGGAAACAGAGAGAAAAGGCTGAGGTACACCAGATTACTGAAGAGCTGGACTGTTAATCAATGTGACAGGTCTTACGGAGTGATGAATCAAATTTGGATTCAGTATGTATGGAGTAGGTCAGGAGAGAGATACAATTGTGAGTGTCTACAGCTGTGTGCAAAACATGGTGGAGGCGCTGCTATGGTTTGGCTGCCTTTGATGTCCTTTACATGCAGAATGTACTTCTCTGCAATGTAATTGAGGATGGCTTTTGTCTAAATGAGCTTGATGCCATCGATTTCCACCATACGCACCTGCTGAAATATGAGTACGTCATGTGCAGCAGGTAAGGCAGGATGGCATCCTTGCGTTCATCACTCAATCAGCCAGCAATTTTCATGCAGGACAATGCTCCCTGTCACACCGCAAAACGGGTAAAGCAGTTCCTTTAAACTGAAAAAATTGAAGCAATGAAATGGCCAGCCCAGAGTCCTGATCTAAACACAATAGAAAACCTCTGGAAAATCCTTGGTGACAAAGTTATGGCCAAGAAACCCACAACAGTCACAGAACTGTGGAAGAAGAGTGGACCAAAATCACACCAGAGCAGTGTGAGCGACTACTGATGTCCTGTGGCCACAGATGTGCTGAATTCATTCAAAGCAAAGGCCTGTACAATTCCTACTGATGACTGACTGTTGTAACCTTCAGAAAATGTCATTGTAATCTTACTGTGTTCCAGTCATTGCTGTTCTCTAATTATGATCATCACGGTTTTTTTTGCAACATAAAGGTTTTATGATGATATACTTTGGTTATTTTGTAAAACACTGCTCTAGTGGCACAGTGTACCCCTTACACAAAATCCTTCAAATGCTGATCAATGTAGATGACATCATTTCTGAAAAAAATCAAGTGTTCATACATTGTTCTCTAATTTTGATCTCCAGTGTAGTTGAGTTTTCAAACTTTTTATTCACAGATTGTCAGAACAAATCAAAATAAACAATTAATTTATCAATTAAGTAAGAGGAAGATTTAAAAAAAATTGCTAATCAATGCACCCACACGGTATGTACACATGTGCCTAATATATTGGCATAAAAGCAAGCTCACATTCGACTGCAACACCTGCTGTTTTGGCTGCGTGCCCCGCGGGCGCCCTCCAGTGGCGCAAGTCTGCAACGCCTGTCAGACGAGGCTTTGCAGCCTGCAGCCTGGTCTCACAGCTGGTTTGTTTTTGTTTTTTTGTTTGTTTGCTTTCTTACTTTTATTAAACAAGGCTTAAGAACAATGCAGTTCTCACAGCTGTTTTTATAATTATTAAAAGAATGTGCTTTGAAATTAAATAGGACTCCTAATAGTGAGGAAAATATAAAATCTGGAAAAGCGACAGTCCTGCCCTAAAGACTAAGATTTTTTTGGTTTAGGAATACTTCACAAAATGGTGAAACACAATATGAAGCCCTGACAACATTAAGAAGCCATTAAGACATTTTCAAATCTATCTGATCTTTTTTGGAAGTCACTGGCATTTCTTGGTGCTTTCTTAGTGGACAGTCAAAATGACTTGCACTTTCAAATTCACTCATGTGGGAGAAAGCAGTGCAAATCAAAAATCAGAATGATTAATCAAATTTTTACATTTTTGTAAGCATGCTAAATGTGACTGTAACGACTGAGTTACATAAATATGATTTTATGGCCACAACACTTACTCTCTATTTGCTGTTTGTATATGTACATGCACATGCACCTCTTGCTCTATGACAGCTGGGATAGCCCCCCCCCCATCCCCCCACGCACACACACACACATATTTTTTATATGTACACACACACACACACTCCTGAGTGGAAAACCATATCTTTCCACAGATTCTTGGAAAAAGGCCAGGGTTGTAGATGACAGATTGTTGTTTGCAACTCCAAGTTACATGATCTGAAACAGAAATAGATATTTAAAAATAAAAAATAAAACTCACACATATAAATAGGACTTTAGGCCTGTTTCAAAATGCACCACTACAGTCAGCACGTCCTACAAATGAAAGACTGAGCAGATACCAAAAATATTGCAATTTCAGATCACTACTGATTTTGTACAAAGATGATTTGTAACTGTCTGAAATGTCTGTCTATGGGTTAGTCGTGAATAGTGTTTTTTTTTTCTTTTCTATTCATACACAAATACACACACACAAACCTACCTTCCTGAAAAACCCATCTATTCCACCAAGTGGGTGGAGTGGGTGGAGGAATGCAGCAAGAGTGAAAAGGAGGGTTTACCTAGAAAGGACCTGCTATGATGTATGGTTTGGAAGCAGTGGCACTAACAGAAAGACAGGAGGTGGAGCTGGATGGCAGAGTTGAAAATGCTAAGTTCTTTGTGGGGAGTGAGCGGGATTAGAAATGAGTACATTTGAAGGACAGCTCAAGCTGAGCGGTTTGTACACAAAGTTAATGAGGTGAGGCTGAGATGGTTTGGACATGTACAGTGGAGGGATAGTGGATATATTGGACAAAGGGTGTTGAATATGGAGCTGCCAGGCAGGAGGAAAAGAGAGAGACCTCAGAGAAGACTATTAGTGAAGGAGGACATGCAGAGGGTTGGTGTGACAGAAGAGGATGCAAGGCATAGGGTGAGATGAAAGCAGATGATCTGCTGTGGCAAGCCCTCAAAGGAGCAAAACTGACCAAACGATCGCCAGATATTAAAATGACTCTATTGGTAGCTTAAGCTAATTTCTCCCTGTCTTTATTGGCTCTCTTGAATGAAATGCAGTACATTTCATTGAGTATTGAATTTATTTCCTCACTTTGAGGAAAATTATTTGCATTTACAAAACACACAGACTCCCCTTTTCAGTCAATATTTAAAACTGTATCTTTACTGTAGGTATAGCTAATTAAAATTTGTATTTATATCTTATAACTTATTACTTGATGAGGTACAGAGTCTTATCACAGTTTTTTTGGGACAGTCAGTGAATGTCTCAGCATTAAACTAGAGGATTAGAGCACATAGATTGTGTGTAGAGATAGTCTGTTTGAACAGGACCCACATTAAGGTAATTAGCTGGTATTGTATTAATTTACTTGCATAAATAAACACAGTAACAACATTGCAGTTTGCTAACATTTGATTTTATTTATTCATTAAAAATCACAAGCATAGATACACTAAGAGCTAGATAGAGCCCTTTGGTCCATTTGTGACAAATCAGGAAGTACTTCTACTTTCATTGACTTAGTTTAATTATAGGAAATCTAATCAATCATCTTTGCTTGATCTGAAACAACAAAATCACTCTAAAACAGACATGTTTGTAAATACTTAGAAGGGTTCCTGTTAGACAATGCAAATCATTTTTGAGTTTAATGAAATGGTTCAGGGATTTGGTGTCCTATCTTTATTTGGAAATAAGCTCCTCTGCATCTGAATCATACAGCATATTTGTGGTCCTTTTACTCAATTCAATTCAATTCAATTCAATTTTATTTATATAGCGCCAAATCACAACAAACTGTCGCCTCAAGGCGCTTTGTATTGTGGGTAAAGACCCTACAATAATACAGAGAAAACCCAACAAGTCAAGTCAAGTAAAGTCAAGTTTATTTATAAAGCACATTTAAAACAACGACGTTGACCAAAGTGCTGTACAAGATCTGTAACCCCAAGGACTATACTAAATAAAAATAAAAATATATAAATAAATAAATAAAATAATAAAATAAAAATAAATAAATAAAAACATTAAGAACAATAAATAACATAAGAAAATTAAAAATTAAAACGTTTAAAACAAGTACCATAAAATACCATAAAACAATCATCTAAAAGGAGGTAGCACTGCAGCCAAATGCCAAGGAAAAGAAATGTGTTTTTAATAGAGATTTAAATGTGTGTATCGTCTGAGCTGTGCGGATATGGAGAGGTAGATCGTTCCATAGCTTTGGTGCTGCTGCTGCAAAAGCTCGATCACCTCTCTGTTTTAGTCTAGTTTTAGGCCTCTGTAAGAGCAGGTGGTTCGATGACCTCAGAGCTCTTACAGGGGTGTGACAGTGAAGCAGCTCAGACAGATACAAAGGTGCCAGTCCGTTTAAGGCTTTAAAAGTAAGCAATAAAATCTTAAAATCGATTCTAAAACGGACAGGGAGCCAGTGAAGGGATGACAGGACTGGGGTAATGTGTTCATGCTTTTTTAAACCGGTTAAAAGACGAGCTGCCGCATTCTGGACTACCTGCAGGCGGCGCACAGATGATTGATCTATGCCAAAGTACAGAGAATTACAGTAGTCCAGGCGGGAAGTAATAAAAGCATGAATAACTTTTTCCAGGTCCTGCTGTGGGAGATAAGGTTTTACCTTGGCAATGACTCTGAGTTGGTAAAAACTGATTTTGGTAACAGCACTTACTTGCTTCTCCATTTTAAAACTACTATCTAAAATGACACCCAGATTTTTCACAGCATCACGACAGTGAGGAGCCAAATGACTCGGAGTGCCAGAGGAGTAGCTTGAGGGGTCAAATTTACCAAAGCATATGACCTCGGTTTTGCTTTCATTAAGATTTAGGAAATTGTTTCTCATCCAGGACTTGATGTCACTTAGACAGTTCAGCAGGGGTTCCCATGGATCTCTGCTGTTCAGTTTGATGGGCATATACACCTGGATGTCGTCAGCAAAACAGTGGAAACAAATATTATGTTTCCTAAAAATCGACCCTAGAGGCAACATATACAATGAGAAAAGAATTGGGCCCAGAATGGACCCCTGAGGCACTCCACAAGAAAGCTTTGCTGTGGTAGAAAAACAGTTTCCTAGATGGACAGAGAAACTTCTATCAGTAAGATAAGATCTGAACCAAGTCAGAACCGTGCCTTTAATGCCAATTTCATGTTCTTTGACTAATTTCAACAGTCAAAACGACCCCCTATGAGCAGCACTTGGCGACAGTGGAAAGGAAAAACTCCCTTTTAACAGGAAGAAACCTCCAGCAGAACCAGGCTCAGGGAGGGGCAGTCATCTGCCGCGACCGGTTGGGCTGAGGGGAGAGAAAGACATGCTGTGGAAGAGAGCCAGAGATTAATATCAATTAATGATTAAATGCAGAGTGGAGTATAAACAAAGTAAATAAGGTGAATGAGAAACAGTGCATTATGGGAACCCCCCAGCAGACTAGGCCTATAGCAGCATAACTAAGGGATGGTTCAGGGTCACCTGATCCAGCCCTAACTATAAGCTTTATCATAAAGGAAAGTTTTAAGCCTAATCTTAAAAATAGAGAGGGTGTCTGTCTCCCGAATCCAAGCTGGAAGCTGGTTCCACAGAAGAGGCGCCTGAAAGCTGAAGGCTCTGCCTCCCATTCTACTCTTAAGTATCCTAGGAACCACAAGTAAGCCAGCAGTCTGAGAGCGAAGTGCTCTGTTGGGGTGATATGGTACTATGAGGTCTTTGAGATAAGATGGTGCCTGATTATTCAAGACCTTGTATGTGAGGAGAAGAATTTTAAATTCTATTCTAGATTTAACAGGGAGTCAATGAAGAGAAGCCAATATGGGAGAAATCTGCTCTCTCTTTCTAGTCCCTGTCAGTACTCTAGCTGCAGCATTTTGGATCAGCTGAAGGCTTTTCAGGGAGCTTTTAGGACAGCCTGATAATAATGAATTACAATAATCCAGCCTAGAAGTAATAAATGCATGAATGAGCTTTTCAGCATCACTCTGAGAAAGGATGTTTCTAATTTTAGAAATATTGCGCAAATGCCAAAAAGCGGTCCTACATATTTGTTTAATATGTGCATTGAAGGACATATCCTGGTCAAAAATGACTCCACGATTTCTCACAGTGTTACTGGAGGCCAAAGTAATGCCATCCAGAGTAAGTATCTGGTTAGACACCATGTTTCTAAGATTTGTGGGGCCGAGTACAAGAATTTCAGTTTTATCTGAATTTAGAAGCAGGAAATTAGAGGTCATCCAGGCCTTAATATCTTTAAGACATTCCTGCAGTTTAACTAATTGATGTGTGTCATCTGGCTTCATTGATAGATAAAGCTGAGTATCATCTGCATAGCAATGAAAATTGATGCAGTGCTTTCTAATAATACTGCCTAAGGGAAGCATGTATAATGTAAATAAAATTGGTCCTAGCACAGAACCCTGTGGAACTCCATAATTAACCTTACTGTCTGAAGAAGACTCCCCATTTACATGAACAAATTGGAGTCTATGAGATAAATATGATTCAAACCACTGCAGTGCAGTACCTTTAATACCTATAGCAAGCTCTAATCTCTGTAATAAAATGTTATGGTCAACAGTATCAAAAGCTGCACTGAGGTCCAACAGGACAAGAACAGAGATGAGTCCACTGTCAGAGGCTCTAAGAAGATCATTTGTAACCTTCACTAATGCTGTTTCTGTACTGTGATGAATTCTGAAACCTGACTGAAACTCTTCAAATAAACCGTTCCTCTGCAGATGATCAGTTAGCTGTTTTACAACTACTCTTTCAAGAATCTTTGAGAGAAAAGGAAGGTTGGAGATTGGCCTATAATTAGCTAAGACAGCTGGGTCAAGTGATGGCTTTTTAAGCAGAGGTTTAATTACAGCCACCTTGAAGGTCTGTGGTACATAGCCAACCAATAAAGACTGATTGATCATTTTTAAGATTGAAGCATCAATAATTGGAAAGACTTCTTTGAACAGTCTAGTAGGAATGGGATCTAACAAACATGTTGCTGGTTTGGAGGAAGTAACTATTGAAGTTAACTCAGAAAGATCAACTGGAACAAAAGAGTCTAAACAAATACCAGCAGTGCTGAAAGCAGCCGAACATGAAGAATAGTCTTTGAGATGGTTATGAATAATTTTTTCTCGAATGTCTAAAATTTTATTTGTAAAGAAATCCATGAAGTCACTACTAGTTAACGTGAAAGGAATACTCGGCTCTACAGAGCTCTGACTCTTTGTCAGCCTGGCTACAGTGCTGAAAAGAAACCTGGGGTTGTTCTTATTTTCTTCAATTAATGATGAATAGTAAGATGTCCTAGCTTTACGGAGGGCTTTTTTATAGAGCAACAAACTCTTTTTCCAGGCTAAATGAGCATCTTCTAATTTAGTGAGACGCCATTCCCTCTCCAGCTTTCGGGTTATCTGCTTTAAGCTGTGCGTTTGTGAATTATACCACGGAGTCAGGCACTTCTGATTTGAAGCTTTCCTTTTCAGAGGAGCCACAGTATCCAAAGTTATACGCAGTGAGGATGTAAAACTATTGACGAGATAATCGACCTCACTGGGAGCAGAGTTTAGGTAGCTGCTCTGCACTGTGTTGGCACATGGCACTGAAGAGCATAACAATGAAGGAATTAGATCCTTAAACTTAGTTACAGCACTTTCAGAAAGACTTCTACTGTAATAAAACTTATTCCCCACTGCTGTGTAATCCATTAAAGTAAATGTAAATGTTACTAAGAAATGATCAGACAGGAGGGGGCTTTCAGGGAATACTGTTAAGTCTTCAGTTTCTATGCCATATGTTAGGACAAGATCCAGAGTATGATTAAAGTGGTGGGTGGGCTCCTTTACATTTTGAGAGAAGCCAATTGAATCTAACAATAGATTAAATGCAGTGTTGAGGCTGTCATTCTCAGCATCTACATGGATGTTAAAATCACCCACTATAATTATTTTATCTGAACTGAGCACTAAATCAGATAAAAAGTCTGAGAAATCAGACAGAAACTCTGAGTAAGGACCAGGTGGACGATAGATAATAACAAATAAAACAGGTTTTTGATTTTCCCAATTAGGATGGACAAGACTAAGAGTCAGGCTTTCAAAAGAATGAAAACTTTGTCTGGGTCTGTGATTAATTAATAAGCTGGAATTGAAGATTGCAGCTAATCCTCCTCCTCGACCTGTGCTTCGAGCATTCTGACAGTTACTGTGACTCGGAGGTGTTGATTCATTTAAACTAACATATTCATCCTGCTGTAACCAGGTTTCTGTAAGGCAGAATAAATCAATACGTTGATCAATTATTAAATCATTTACTAATAGGGACTTGGAAGAGAGAGACCTAATGTTTAATAATCCACATTTAATTGTTTTATTCTTTGGTGCAGTTGATGAAGCTGTATTATTTATTGTTTTTGAATTTTTATGCTTAAATAGCTTTTTGCTGATTTTAGCTTTGGTTTTTGGTGGTCTGGGAGCAGGCACCGACTCTATGGGGATGGGGTTTTGGGGGGATGGCAGGAGGAGAGAAGCTGCAGAGAGGCGTGTAAGACTGCAACTCTGCTTCCTGGTCTCAACCCTGGGTAGTCAGTTTTTAGGAGGGTTAATAAATTTGGCCAGATTTCTAGAAATGAGAGCTGCTCCATCCAAAGTGGGATGGATGCCGTCTCTCTTAACAAGACCAGGTTTTCCCCAGAAACTTTGCCAGTTATCTATGAAGCCCACGTCATTTTTTGGACACCACTCAGACAGCCAGCGATTCAAGGAGAACATGCGGCTAAACATGTCGCTCCTGGTCTGATTGGGGAGGGGCCCAGAGAAAACTACAGAGTCCGACATCGTTTTTGCAAAGTTACACACCGAGTCAATATTAATTTTAGTGACCTCCGATTGGCGTAACCGGGTGTCATTACTGCCGACGCGAATAACGATCTTACCAAATCTATGATTAGCCTTAGCCAGCAGTTTCAAATTTCCATGAATGTCGCCTGCTCTGGCCCCTGGAAGACATTTGACTATGGTCGCCGGTGTCTCTAGCTTCACGTTTCTCAAAACAGAGTCACCAATAACCAGAGTTTGTTCCTCGGCGGGTGTGTCGCGGAGTGGAGAAAAACGGTTAGAGACGTGAACAGGTTGGTGGTGTACCCGGGGCTTCTGCTTAGGACTACGCTTCCTCCTCACCGTCACCCAGCTGGCCTGTTTTCCCTGCTGCTCGGGATCTGCTGGGGGGGAGCTAACGGCGGCTAAGCTACCATGGTCCGCACCCGCTACAGGGGCCTGGCTAGATGTAGGATTTTCCAGGGTGCGGAGCCGAGTCTCCAGTTCAGAAAGCCTGGCCTCCAGAGCTACAAACAGACTACATTTATTACAAGTACCGTTACTGCTAAAGGAGGCCGAGGAGTAACTAAACATGTGACACCCAGAGCAGGAAAGTGCAGGAGAAGAAGCCATGCTGGTAGTGAGTCGGCTAAGGGCTAAGCTACTAGCTGAGCTAAGCTAGCGAATTTCTAAAAACAAATAAAGTGAGTAATGTGAATACAGGTGATTCAGCAAAGAGTATGCTATTTAAAGTAGGTGAAGATTACACTAAAATATGTTATTATCCAGATAAATCGAGTTATACAGATATAACAGCTAACAGACAGCAAAACACTGTGCTCCGAAACAGGAACAGGAAGTGATACAATACCGCAGTGAGAGCCAACACCAATCACACCAATTCTCACTCTATGAGAAGGCCAAAACACACAGGCATCTACATAGACGGTGTCCTCACTATGGTGTTTAACATAGTTCATTTGAACTAGACTTTGCGCTTATTATGCATCCTCAAACTGAGGCAATGCCCAGACAGTGCATTTATACCTATATGGATCTTTCCACTAACTTCCACTATGGACAGTAAAGATTTGCACATTTGGTGTGTATTTTTTAAGTCCAGCTTACTTCATCCATGGCTGCATTTCTTATCTCTTCGGTCCTGGAAACACCAAACCCAGCCTTTCTAGCTAGTCCCAGTCACTCGATTCACGCTCAATATTGTCTCATTAACCCACACTGTCTCACTCTGCATTCAATTCCTGCTGGGTCCTCTGCTGTGCCTGCTTTGCTTAGCAAATTTGATCCAAGCACCTGCGCGACTACTGCTTACCTGTAGCTATTAAGTTACCTGTGATCTACCTGGTTTGGTTTTTATATTTGTATTGCCATAGCTGCTTGTGTGTAATTATGTCTTATTTGTTCATACTGTTCTAAAATTGTTCAGTGTTATTGTACTGTCTTTCCTTCTTTACATGGTTCAGAAGAAGGACTGGCAGCCAGGTTCAACACCTTTCTTCCATTAAGACTCTGGAGACATTTGCTCTCTGTCCACAGGTTTAATAACGTAGAAAGTGTGAAACTGAAAGGTTAATATTAAGGTTAATATTGTTTGTTGATTTTATATATATATTCTTTTCTTAATAGTGTGAATTATTATATCTTTATTTATATTTATAATAACTGCGGCTGCTGTTACACCAAGATTTCCCCTCTGTGGGACAATAAAGGCTGTTTCTTCTTCTTCTTCTTCTTGAAACAAAAATGTAACACAATTACAATTGTAAAGTATAATCTTTAAATTACATTTTCTATATAGACTGTATCCACAACATAAAATAAACTAAATCGACATTATGTAACACACTGATTGCAAAAGTAAGCATAACTAAACTCTGAGTATGTGGTTCACCAGTTTATCAAAGTTACAAACCAAACTCCACTAATGTTACGAAATATGAGCACAGAACTAGAGGTAAGTATCAAATAAACAATATACATACAGACAATGCCACAAAGACGAAGGATGGAAGGCTGATGCATGAGGATTAGTGCCAGTCATCGAGACCGTGTGTAAACCTCCATTAACTTCCTGCCTTTTTCAACTTCCTGTGGTGCCAAACTATTCACAAAACCACCTACTGGGGGTGCTAAGGATACATCTGCAACAACACTGTCAGCACACTCCCCGTCTGGCGTAAATGAACGCCACTATCAACATAAAACAAATAATTATATAACAGCTTAATCCTACTTTGAATGTAACAGAAGAATGAGCTCTGACACAGGTCTTAGAAACACTTTAGGTCCATCCTGTCTAGACACCTTGATCTCTACTTTGCGGACCTTGTTGTCCTGGCTGGGGAAAACTTGGGTGATAATTCCCAAAGGCCATTCATTTCTTTTAAGCTGCTGATCTCGAAGGAGCACAATGCTTCCAGGCTCCAGATTGGGTTGATTGTCCTGCCACTTCCTTCTTGGCTGCAATGTCGAAAGATATTGTCGTCTCCATTTACTCCAGAAAGTCTGGGCCAAATGCTGGACTTGACGCCATTGGTGCTTGCTGATGTCTCTGATGTTAGAGTCTTCAGGTGGGGCCGATGGAATACCTGCCTTCTGAGTCAGAAGGGTTGCTGGGGTGAGCAAAATGAGGTCGCTTGGATCAGCAGATACTGGTATGAGAGGCCTAGCGTTGATGATCGCTGCCACTTCTGCCATCAGTGTAGTAAGCACTTCATGTGTCAAGCTTGATGTCCTGAGTTGTAGAAACATTGAATCGAGGATCCTTTTGGCTATTCCTATCATCCTCTCCCATGAGCCACCCATGTGAGATGCATGGGGAGGGTTGAAGACCCACGAACAGCCCTTTTCTGCTAAGTACTTCTCAACTGCCTTAGAGTCAGTATTGGAAGGGATCTTTAGTTCAGTTGATGCCCCCACAAAGTTTGTGCCCCTGTCGGAACGTATTTGTTTCGTGGGACCTCGAATGGCTTGAAATCTCCTGAGGGCATTGATAAAGCAAGAAGTGTCCATAGACTCTATAACCTCTATATGGACTGCTCGAACAGCCATACAGGTAAAAATCACAGCCCATCTCTTGCTATGTGCAAGACCACCTCTTGTGCGCCGTGCGACAACACTCCATGGGCCAAACACATCCAGTCCAACATAGGTAAATGGAGGTTCCATAGAGAGTCGATCTGCTGGCAGGTCGGCCATCTTTTGTTGTTCAGGGAGGCCACGGAGCTTTCGACAAGTGACACAGTGGTGCAGAAGGGTGCTAACCAGTCTTTTCATACCTACAATCCAGTAGCCTGCTGCACGGATGGCACCCTCCGTGAAATGACGTCCCTGGTGCAGGATTTGCTCATGGCAATATCTGACCAACAGTATTGCAATATGATGCTTGCCGGGAATGATCTTGGGGTTCTTTTCTTCTAGAGGAATCTTTCCATTTCTCATCCGACCACCAACTCTGAGAACATTGTGTGCATCGATGAATGGGTCGAGGGTCTTAAGAGGACTCCCATGAGGGATCATCTTATTCTTTTTAAGACATGCTACTTCTTCAGCATATGTCTCTTCCTGCACAGTTTGAATAATGATGTTTTCTGCCAGACTGAGCTGGTCAGGTGTCCATGCTTTCTGACACAGGTGCCATCCTCTACACTGCATACCTCCTGGGTCCTGATGTGTGCGAAAACTGTGCACAATATGAAGAAGGTGAGCGATGGCACGTCTTAAGGCTCGCCACGAAGAGAACTTGGTGAAGCGGTAGGACCCAAGCAGCCTAAGAGAGACCCGAGTTTGGAGAGTAGAGATTTGGGGGCGGATCTCCACATCTATATTTGCCTCAATAAGCTCAAAGGAATCTGGTTCTTGCGATTCTGTAGGTTGAGTCAGAAACAGAGGCCCACTGAGCCAAGAGGTGTCTGAAAGAAAGGCAGCAGGTACAGACCTTGTTGCATGGTCTGCTGGATTCTCCTCTGTAGACACATACTTCCACTGCTTAGGATGGGATGATCTTCGTATGCGCACAATACGATTGCTCACATATACATAAAAGCGCCTTGTCTCGTTATTTATGTATCCGAGCACCACCCTACTGTCAGTGTAGAAGGTGATAGCATCTATCTGCATGTCGAGCTCTGATGCTATAAGATCTGCCAACTCTACAGCCAGCACAGCTGCGCAGAGCTCAAGTCTGGGTACTGTGTGCTCAGGTCTAGGTGCTAGCTTTGCCTTACCCATGACAAAGCCTGTATGGATGTTTCCTGACTCTTCCACCACCCTGAGGTAGGCCACAGCAGCGATAGCTTTTGTTGATGCATCAGAAAAAACACACAGTTCTCTTGTCTTTACTGTTGATAGAGAAACCTTGGTATAGGACCTTGGAATCTTAAAGCCTCTCAAGTCTTTCAAGGAATCCCGCCAAGACCTCCACTGTCCCTCCATCTCTTCAGGCAGTTGAGAGTCCCAGTCACATCTTTGTTGTGTGAGCTCTCTTAGAATGTGCTTCCCTTGGATGGTGACGGGAGCCACGAATCCTAAGGGGTCATACACGCTGTTTACCACTGACAAGACACCTCGGCGTGTAAAGGGCTTTTCTTCCTCTTCAACTTTGAAAATGAATATGTCTGACTCCAGATTCCAATTTAGTCCCAAGCTGCGCTGTACAGGTGGAACATCTGTGCTCAGATCCAAATCCTTCAAATCATTAGCACGATCTTGAGGTGGAAAAGCCACCATAACCTCTTTGCTGTTAGAGGCAATTTTGTGGAGCCTCAGGTTGGAATTTGCCAAAACATCCTGTGTTTTCTTCAGCAGACTGACAGCGTCTTTTACAGTAGCAAAGGATTTAAGCCCATCATCAACATAAAAGTCACGGTCGACAAACTGTTTCACCTCAAGGTCATGATGTGGTTCTCCATCCATCGCAGACTGCTTGAGGCAGTAAATGGCAACTGCTGGACTGGGGCTGTTTCCAAACACATGTACAGTCATGCGGTACTCCACGACTTCCTGTATAGGACTGTTGTCTCGGAACCAAAAGAACCGCAAAAAGTCACGATCCTCTTCTCTCACAAGGAATGAGTGAAACATCTGCTTAATATCTGCAGTTATAGCAATGGCTTCTTTGCGAAAGCGCATCAGAACTCCAAAGAGTAGGTTGTTGAGGTCAGGTCCTTTCAAGAGAACGTCATTTAAAGACACTCCCTCATGTTGCGCACTTGAGTCAAACACGACACGGATGTTGCCAGGTTTCTTTGGATGATACACCCCAAAAATGGGTAGATACCATCTTTCCTGGTTTGGGATGAGGGGAGGAGCAACTTCAGCATGACCATTCTCTAATATTTTCTCCATGAATGAGAAGAAGTGCTGACTCATCACTGGTTTCCTCTCTAGGTTGCGTTTGAGGGAGCTGAACCGGTTAAGAGCTTGCTGTCTGTTATCAGGGAGGCGGCGTCTTGGCTGCCTAAAGGGCAGAGGGGCTACCCAACTATTACTGGTATCCTTCTTGAGTTCTCGTTTCATTATTGACATGAAGGCAAGATCTTCAAAGGATGGAGCTTGTCTATTATCCTCTTTGGTCAGTTGGAACACTGTGCAGCCTGGCTCAGTAACCTCCACATCATGGGCGTGATTTGGCTGCTTGGAACTGTATTTCTCCCTTACAAGTAGAACACTTGGACATGGTTCAAAAATGGTTGGGCGGTCCTGTTCAAGGGCATTGGTAACGTAAGTCATCACACTGTGTGGCTTATGAACACGTCCCAGACAGACGTTGCCCACAATCACCCATCCCAAATCTAGCTCCTGAGCATAGGGAGCTTCAGGGGGCCCATTAATGCATTTGCGAACCTTATGAAGTCTAATGACATCACGGCCAAGTAGGAGCATAATGGGCACATCAGGTTCAAGCTCGGGAATAAGGTGGGCAACTGGTTTCAGATGATTGTGGTGAAGTGCAGCACTTGGCGTTGGAATCTCTGCTCTGTTGTTTGGTATGTCATTACACTCCAATAGGCTTGGTAGTAACTGCACTGTCTTACCGTCCAGTGATTCCACACAAAAACCTGCAGCCATTCTGCCCATGTTCTCAGTCATACCAGAGCAGGTTTTCAGAGAGTAAGACGTAGTAGGGCCTTGAATTTTAAACATTTCAAAGAAGTCAGAGTGAGCCAAAGATCTGTTGCTCTGCTCATCCATAATCACATAGGCTTTCATGGCTTTATTGCGTTCTCCCTTAGGGTAGACTTTGGCCAGACAGATCTTGGAGCAGTTCTTGGCAATGCGGTCTCCTCCACAAATCTGAGTGCATTGGGTGCTGACTTCTACAGTTTGTGTGGGTTCTGGCTCCCCGCCATGCTCTTTCGGAGTCGGGTTTGAGTCCTTAACCCACGGTGCTTGACCTGGATGTAGAGCTGATGAGTGTCTATCACTGTTGCACTCTGTACACTTCACAGTGCTTTGGCACTCTCGTGCAGTATGTGCTGAGGAGTTGCAACACTTAAAACAAATGCCATTCTCCCTGAGGTAGTTCTTTCTTTCCTCCAAAGATTTCTCTCGAAATGCACGGCACTTCTGTAATGTGTGGGGTTTCCTATGTATAGGGCATCTCTTATCTGGATCCTCCACATTATTCCTGTGTCTGTCTTGGCCTGATTGTGCTGCAGCAGACACTTCTGTTCTGTGGACCAAGACCTCCCTTTGTTTGTTGGCTTCCCAAGGAGGCTTTTCAGCTCTGACCACGTCAGCTTGACAAACAAAGTTGAAACTTGGATCATTTCTCATCTGTGCCTGTTGGTAGATGAAGGCGACAAAAACTGCGAATGGGGGAAATGCGACATGATGTAATCGTTTGTAAGTGGATCCATGAGAGAGCCACTTCTCTTGTATACTGTACGATAGCTTCTGCACTATTGCATTCACCCCTCTGGGAGTGTCAAGATAAGCAAGCCCAGGCAGATCTCCCTCTGCCTTAGCAGCATCTAGTTCCATCAGTAAGTCGCTAAGATCCTGCAGTTTGGAGTGGTCTTTATTGCCAATTTTTGGAAAACTATCAAGTTTTTGGAACAAAGCCTTCTCAATAGCTTCCGACGAACCATAACAAGCATCCAATCTACTCCAGATCATGTTCAACCCCTTAGCTGGTTGGTTTATGTGGATGGACCTAATGCGTTTTGCATGCTCGGTTGATTCCCTTCCCAGCCATTTGACGAGAAGATCCATTTCTTCATCATTTGTTAGGTTTAGGTCTCTTATTGAATTCTGGAATGAGCGACGCCAGGCCCTATAGTTTTCAGGTCTGTCATTAAACTGTAATAGACCGGTTGTAACTAGCTCACGTCGTGCTAGATATCGAACAAAGTCTGTCATGTGTGGATCAGCGGAGCAACTGGGCCACTGAGAGTTACCACATGGGAGAGAGGGAAGAATGTCCATGGTATTGGTAGTATTACAGGGTGGCTGATGTGCGGATAAGCCGCCTGAAGGCATCAACAGGTCCTTATAATCATTTTCTTTAATTGCTCTGTGCTGGTGCTCTCTCTGTTGAGCTGAGGTGTAATCCACATCTGGTGTGACTAATGGATTAAGACTTTTCTGCTTACACACAGGATATGCGTGGGTATCGTAGACGTTAGTATTAGCAACATTAGGGGCGCTATCTCTCACTGTATTGAGACGTGGCGTGTACACCGAACTATGCAAAGGTAGCTCAGGAGGTGGCTGTCGTGTCTCGTCCTGCAAGTGTGAATCCTCCTGTGGTGCTAACTGTATATCTTCTGATACTTTTGCCTGTTTCTCCACATACTCTTTTGTGCGTTCAGCTGGGTCAAGTAATGTTGAATTGAGGGGAAGTTGACAGCTGTGTCTTCCTTCACTAGCTTCAACCACAGCTTCTAAAGCCTCTGCCTTTGCTACGGCTGCAGCAGTTTCTTTTTCTATAGTCAGCATCTCTATTGAAGCTTCTAGGTGAGCCTTTTCCATTTTTAACTTCATCTCCCTCTCTGCGAACAACAAACGTGCTTTTGCTGCTTCGGCATCAGCCCTGGCCTTTGCAGCTGCAGCACTTGCTCGTCCACTTGAACGTGTGGCTGACGTGGACACATAGGACCGTGTTGTCATTGAGGATGACTTTGAATCCATATCTTAGATAAGCGAAGGCTACGTAGCGTGATGACGATTGCCGTAGTCACATGCACCGTATTACCTTGTCTGTTAGTTGGTGTCTTTTCACTGTACTGTCTTTCCTTCTTTACATGGTTCAGAAGAAGGACTGGCAGCCAGGTTCAACACCTTTCTTCCATTAAGACTCTGGAGACATTTGCTCTCTGTCCACAGGTTTAATAACGTAGAAAGTGTGAAACTGAAACAAAAATGTAACACAATTACAATTGTAAAGTATAATCTTTAAATTACATTTTCTATATAGACTGTATCCACAACATAAAATAAACTAAATCGACATTATGTAACACACTGATTGCAAAAGTAAGCATAACTAAACTCTGAGTATGTGGTTCACCAGTTTATCAAAGTTACAAACCAAACTCCACTAATGTTACGAAATATGAGCACAGAACTAGAGGTAAGTATCAAATAAACAATATACATACAGACAATGCCACAAAGACGAAGGATGGAAGGCTGATGCATGAGGATTAGTGCCAGTCATCGAGACCGTGTGTAAACCTCCATTAACTTCCTGCCTTTTTCAACTTCCTGTGGTGCCAAACTATTCACAAAACCACCTACTGGGGGTGCTAAGGATACATCTGCAACAACACTGTCAGCACAGTTATTACTCCTTGATAATTATTAGATGGACTTGTTGGAGTTCAGTTCCATGCATATACTTCTTTAAAAAAAAAAACAAAAGAAACCCCACACCATTTCCCATCTTCACACACTCGGTCTTTGTGCTAGAAAATTACAATTACAGAGAATAAGTACACAGAGGTTATTTGAGTTCAGAAACAAATTTTCCATTACAGCCACAAACCCTCTTTGTTCCCATATTCAACATTGTGATTTTTAGTGCCAGACAAAAAGATAAGATAAGGTAAGGTAAGGTAGAGGGACTTCATGAACTATCAGAATCCCAGTAGTGAGTGATGAGTCGATCAGCTTCTCGCCACCCAGTGAGAAGTGCTCCATGGACAGTGGAGTAAAAGCAAGGATGAGTTGCCTCTCCAGCAAACAAAACGTGCAAGGGCTGAAACACACAAGTCGGAAAACAGACAAGTATTTTTCAAGGTTATATTTTGTCACTTCTTTGTCAGTCAGTAATTCCCTGGGCAATATGATTCACTTCTCTTGTCTTTTGTTCTCACTTCACTTGTGTACTGTATGCATAAATTTTGCAAACAAAAGTACAAGTTCTATTTGGCTAGGGAAATGGGAAATAGGTGCAGTAATTTATTGAAACATGTGCACACAATCATGGAAACACAGTATATAAGGCAAAAACAGAGTGTGAATAATTTGAACTTGAAAGTCAATATTTGGATTAGGTTCTTTGCTGGATTTTTTCCTGTTTTTTTAGGTCTGTCACTTTTTTGTCCTCCATTTGTCCAGTTGTCTTCAAACATTTTAGATATGACAAGTTATGAGCTAATACCTGGCTGTATGTGGCTCTTTGGAAGCAAAATATGAAGAAATGAGGGGTGGCTCAAGACTTTTGCACAGTATGCTAACTAAGGAAAGCAAAGCAGCACAAAATAGCACAAGTACAAATAAATATAAGGCTCAAGATTTTTACTGTATAATGCATGTACTGTATAAGTACCTGTGGCAAAGTTCCCTTTGAGGGCAGAGGTTCCATCATGTTCTTCAGGTCCTTGGCTGTACAGCCTATGGCTGGGTGAGAGTAGGAACCGTTTGTCCAAGGATCAGTAAACCAGCGGGTGCACAGGATTCTCTTTGGTGTGATAGTAGAGTCACCTAAACACACACAATTATGAAGCAACCGAGGCTCAACAACTTCAGAAAACATAAAAATCTACAGAAATCTAATCTACACAGAGAAATAATGCACACACAATGGTAATAAAAACAGCTATGAATTTTATTATGTAATCAAACCTTCTCTCTGTTTATGACAGTTACACTTTTTCAACCTTGAATCCTGTATATCAGTAACTATTTGTGGCCTCATTTCATCAGGCAGCACCTTGTACAACAAATGGTGAAAAGGCTAAATCTGAATCTGCCCTCAAACATTCTGGTTTATTACGCAGCAGAAAGACAGTTCACTCAATACAGCATAACATCCACTCCCAAAAGAGTCTACAATCAACAACAACAACAACAACAAAAAGTAGTTATGGATCAGTTACCTAAGAAGAAAATTTCTTATGCACAAGAACCTCTCCCTTCTTTATTCATTTTTTAAAACAAAGGGGTTGCCACAGCAGGCAGCTCTGTATATTTAATTTGGCAGATTTTTATTACGGGCGCCCTTCTTGACACAATGCCCAAGTCATTTGTGTCTTCTCCAGGGCTCCAACCAGGGAGCTTTTGCTCTAATGGCGCCCATTCAATACTGAGTCTAACATGTACATCTTTGCACCAGAAGGTTTCACTTCCTAATTATAGATTCAAGTCTAACCTGGTTTCATAAATCTAAACTGAACTATTTTCTCAACTCTAACATGTTACAGATAAGTTGGAGCGTGATTGGTTTTTGACATCTAAATGCTATTTGTGCCAATATTATATTAGCAGTTTCAACCAGAATATTGAATTGTTTTTAATGCTACTGTATTAAATGTGCCCAGTTTTACATATGCATACAGTCTTTATTTAAATTAGTTCTATTCCTGTAGCAATCAGATGTTTTATAGTTTTCTAAAGGAAGAACTGAACTTTTCTGATACTGCATACAGAAGTTTCTTAGATTAAACATTTAAATGATATTTTATCTTTTCATATTTATTGCATCTTTAATGCAATATTATAAAAGTAATAAACCATCAGTTTTCATCCATTCTGAGGAGGAAAGAGCTCCAAGGCTGAGACCACAGATATAAGACTCACCTGTAAATGTGCGGACGAGCTCTGTGATCAAAATGTCTGACTTCCTCCTCAGGAAGTGTCTCCATATACTCTGCCTCATGTCCACAAATCCAGCTGCAGAGAACGTGGCTACCCCTGAGAGTTAACAAGAGAAGCCACATTGCTGGTTTCAATTCCAAAGGAAACATACAGGAAAGAATTGCCATTGTGCCCCAGATTAACATGTCACTTACGATTCATTAGGTTTAAGCACAGTGAATGACACCAACTTCCTTATCCAGGATTTGCTCACATCTGACACATGGTCTGACAAACTCTCCTGAAGACACAAAGGGTTTATATAGTCACCGATCCCTGGCTCCACAGTCAGATAATTTATGGTATTATTTGGCATCATATAAATTGAAAAAAACAAAGCAGAAAAAACAAAAACAAAGAAACAATTTTATGTCTTTAAAATTGTGTCAAATATTCTTGTGATGCTGTAAAAAACACACATTTTGTATATGCTTAGAAAACTATTCCAGAGACTGCATTACAAACCTCATCCTCCCACGCAAGGTAGATCACCTCACAGTCACCATCCCACCACGGCGTTTCAAACTCTACAAATATTTTGTCGCACGTTCCAAATCCTACTGTCTCAATGGACTTCAGCTTGTGGGCTGGGAGAGGAGGGCTGAACAGAGTTGAGTGCTGCTTCTTCAGATATCCTGACAAAAAGAAAATGTAAAATTGCAGCAGACGACACTTCGTTGTTAAATTAAGGCTACAGAAAAAAAACCCCAAAGACTAAACTCTGACAGAAGTCGTAATTTACAAATACTCTATTTCACGCACAGAGATGAAAACATTATATAATATATGAACAGAAGTTTACCTAAAGGCACTGTGAGAATAACATGATCAGCAGGAATCTTCTCCCCATTCTCACACTCGACCGTCACAGCACTTGAGCCGTGCTCTGTGTTGTTCCAGTGGACACAGCGCACAGGGCAATTGTAGGTCACCAAATCAGAGGGGAGCTCTCACATCAACTTGTCCATTAGGCCCTCAAACCCCCTGCAAGACAATGTAAGTAAAATTACCTGGATGCATAATATGCATAGTCATATAATGAACTAGATACTGCTAACTACAAGTACTACTTAGATATAGTAGACTAGATGTGATAATCATAGCTCTTTAAAGTTGTATAGAAGTGATTACACAGTGCAGCCATGTGCAATCTATTTATTAAACTATTTAGTAAACTATTGAGGTTCATTACATTAGTGCACTCAAAAATAGAGTATTGTGAATTTTCTTTACATTATTGTAATTTATTCAAAAGAGTGAACTTTTGCATATAAATGTATATTATTTCTTCTATATTCAATACACAAAGTGAAATATTTTAAATCATTACAATATTTAATTTGGACTTTGACTAAATGACTATTGGAACAGTATAAATATGTATCTCTCAGTCTAGTTCAGTACATACAACCGCAATCATGGGTGGCGGTGCCACAAGCTGACTGCCTCACGGTGCACTGATGCAGTTTCATGGTGTTTTCACGGCTGTTTCACAGTCATTCAAGACTTAGTCAGCAGTTAATGATTCTCCAAATTAACTGGATTACAAACCAAAACCCTTGATTTTTAAAATAGCAGAGTGCAGAAAGGTCAGTTTACCTTATCCTTACTTTGTTATATATCAGCTCACCCCACGTCCATGGTTTCTGTGTGTGTACTTTAAATAGAATCCTACATAATATTCAATCAATCAAGAAATAAAAAGGTTAACTGGGAGAAAAAAGAAGTAGTTGAGGGCATTTTATATTTCTATAGTACTTATTTACAGAGCTTTGTAAAAAACAGACAAAAAAAAAGAACTCAAATAGCTGATGTCTAATGCTTATCACACAAAAGAGCTTCATGTTTAATATAATAAAAACAGCAGGTTCTCAGAAATAGTGCAACTAAAAAATAAAGAAAAGAAACACTTAAGGAACTAGCTAAGGATTTAAATTATTGCCACTTTGATAACTCATTACAACTTTACTCTTTAATAGCAGCTGGTGGTGAGGGCATAAACTTAAAGTGCTACAGAGGAGCGTCGCAGTAAATGAATGAGCAATAGGGTAGAGTGCACACAATGCTATAGTCCATGTGGCATTTATCTTAAAACCCTTTATTTATATGATGATGCACAAACCTCGGGAATGTGCAGTCCACTCCACGTAGGCCCTTGTACATGGAAAACCCTGCCAGGTCCAGGTCATCCATGCTATGAGTTGCACTTCCACAGCACTCCACTTTCAGCATGGTACTTAAGGCAGAAAGTAACAGCTTCCTGGTAGTTTCAGTTTTATTTGTCCACCTTCCTGCTGTTTGCCTCTCTGCCTGCAAAAGAATGACAAATTTCAACACACAGACATGCAACATAGCTTATTTTTTCTTCTGTTTTTTTTTTTTAAATTCAGGCTTTATAGCATCAACATGGACATACAATCAGAATAATGTACCTTTGTTCGGATGAAATGTCCTACACTGGTCCAGGATGTATCTTTGCGATTACGAAACTGCCAAGTACCATTCAAAATCTCCTGAAACATATCCATAGCTGGTTCCATGCTTTCGGCACTCAGCTGCTTACCTTTAGGACAGAACTGAAAATTCTAATAACAATCACATTTTTATTCTCTTATGCAGCTGACAGACTGTGTACTGTTAAAGTACACCTGCTGTATTTCTTTCTCACCTGAACTGCTGAACCAGTTGGGAACCCACAGAGGATCTTCATCAACGTCTAAAGCCTGGTTCTCTGGGGTGAGGGCTTCTGGAGGCAGGAGGCCATAGTCACGAGCCAGACTAAACACTGGGTTCTCCTTAGATGGGCCATGGATGTAAGCTGCACCAATCTCTGTAATGGTGTTACCTGTTAAAGAAAAACAAATCTTTGTGTACTTTTCCTTGTTCGGTGTTCATAAAATGACACAAAATCAGACTTGTGTTCACGACATACACCATATTGCCAGAAGTATTCAGTCACTCATACAAATCATTGAATTCAAGTTTCCCAATCACTTCCATGGCCACAACTATATAAACTCAAAGCACCTAGGCATGAAGACTGCTTCAACAAAACATTTTGATGGCTCGCTCTCAGGAGCTCAGTGAAGGATGTCACCTGTCCAACAAGTCCAGACGTGAAATTTACTCGCTACTAAATATTCCACAGTCAACTCTTGGTGCGATTATAACAACGTGGAAGTGATTGGGAATGACAACAACTCAGCCACAAAGTAGTAGGTCATGTAAAATGACAGTGGGGGTCAGCGGATGCTGCGGTGCATAGTGCACAGAGGTCGCCAAATTTCTGCAGAGCCAATTGCTACACACCTCCAAACTTCATGTGGCCTTCAGGTTAGATCAACAGTGCATAGAGAGCTTCATGGAATGGTTTTCCATGGCTGATAAGCTGCATTCAAGCCAAGAGCAATGCAAGGCGTCAGATGCAGTGGTGCAAAGCACAAAAGACAAGGAAGTCCGCACACCACAAAAGTCTGAATTTATCATCCACGAGCTTTTCTGGTGTGCACACTTTCTTTTCTTTCTTGCTTACTTTTGGCCCAGCACCCAATTTTCAGATTATTGGATTATGCGTGTCCTCGTTGCTTTAATTATTATGTTAGTGTTATGAGTTTTATTCATGTTTTACTAAAGAATTAAACAAATGGTATTTTTCAGTCTCTTATTTACAGTCTTACATTTTTTTTTATATCTGTAAACAGAAACATTTTGAACATTTTAAATGGCTGATTAATGAACAAGAATAAAATACAAACATATTAAAACAAGAACATTTTAGCAAAGCAAGATTATAATACATCATGAAGGACAAAATAAAAACCATGTACAGTTATTTATGGTGGAGACTGCAGGATTAGCCTGAGTGACCTTTTCCTGGAGTTCTTTATATTTAAAAGCACAACAGACCTGATGCTTGTCTCAACAGGAAGTCTCTGGCAGTGGGGATAAATCAGCTGAGGCAAGATAAGAGATGGGGTGTAACAACCGAGACCAGTGGCTTGTCTTTTTCTCAATGGTCAGTGGAACATCACACAGGGTGGTCTGCAGAGGTTTGTGATGCTTCTTTCCACTGTCCAGTCCATCGTCCATGAACTGACTTTACAGGGCTGGCTCAAATTACGGATGCCACCTCACTAAGATATAATCTGGAAAATGCAAAAGCACAAGATGATGCATACAAAATACTAATGTATAATGCTAGTAATATGTCAGAGAATGTAATATAACAAAATAGTTTCAACAGCAATCCTAGATTTCTTTGTTTACTTGCCTGTATACAGTAGTCATGGTCTGGTGCTACCTCGACAAGGGCAGACACCTTGGTAGAAATTTGCTCCCGCCAGAGAGCACCGCTGACTGCCTCTAACCCGGTCTCCCCCTCATCCTCTTCCACAGCTTCCTCTGCTTCATCCTCCAGTGCCATGACATCAGCAGCACTGAGGCAGATATTGTGGAGGATGGCACATGCTGTTACAACCTGAAAAAAAAAAAAAGAGAATGTGCCTGTTTCTTTTTTTTTTAACAAATTTTTTAAAACATATATATTATAATGCGCTGTTGGGCCATTACTTACATGAGCTACAAAGGTGTCGTGCACCTCCAGGGCTTGCAGAAAGATGGCCCGGAACCTGGTCTTCATCATTCCAGAAGCACCTTCTATAATACAGCGTGCCCTGGAATGGTGGCTGTTAAAGCGCTGGGCTGCCACACCATGTACTGTTCTCTTCTAGGGAGTGATGAGGGGGAGTGGATGTTGGAGACATGGCTATCCTCCATCTGCAAGCAAAAAATGCCCTGGACGAGGGTAGACTGACTGCCTGTACAGTGGGCTGTGGCGGAGCACCCTGGAGTCATGCACTGACCCAGGCCAGCCCACATATGTGTCAATGAAGCGGCCCTGGTGCTCACAAACTGCTTGCAGGACGATGGATGGGAAGAGTTTCCCGTTCCTGTAGCACCGACCATCAGGGCCACTTGGACACTTGATGCCGATGTGGCAGCCGTCGATTGCACGCACCATCTTCAGAAAGCCTCTGTGGCGTGCCAGCCCCGCAAACCCATGGGACACTACATGCAGGTCCTCAAGGCTCTTTGGCAGCTAGATGACCTGGTGGCCAATGGCTACCACCTCCTCTGTGATTCTATGGACAATGTAGCGGACAGTTGAACGAGGCATCCCAAACACTCTTCAGACCACTCTGTAGGATGTGCCACTTGCCAACCAAAAAAACAAAACCAAGATCTCAATTGTGGCACCCCATCCATGTCGCCCATCTTGTTTCAATATATTCAGCAGCATTGCCACAGACTCCCTACTCGGCCCAAAATCGGCTCTGGTGTCTTTCTGGTTAAACAAGCGCTCCACGACTGGGACACTCATGTTCATCCTGCACTACAAGGGTCTGCTCTAGTTAAGAAAACGAGCAAGAACAACACAACACATCTTTAGTTATAAGGTAGGATTTGGCTTATTTTAAGTCATCAAAGCAACTAATACTAATGCACTGAAAACACTCAAGTGTCAAATACGTTTATCTTCAAAACAGACCAGCTACAAGATTCAATCATTATTTGGAAATGTTATACTTTATCTTACATTTTATTTTTCTTATTTTAGAAACAGAAAATAAATCTGTACATTTCATTGCTGATCATTCACTAAGCCTTAAGTAAATAGCTCATCATTTCATGGGTAAAAGCTTACAGACAAATCAAGCTTACCTTACCTGAACATGATTAGCTCTCAGCCTGAGATAGAACGCACGCCTGCGACCACGGTACAATTGCTCGACTTCCTCAACGATTCAATAAACACAAACAAAAAAAGGGAGCAAAACTTCGGCCTCCATCTTCACCACTCTGTACCGGGTGCTGTCATGCTTGCTAGGCCACAGGAGCTATGCTGACATATGCGGGGGAGTAGCAGCTCACGCACAGTGCCTAAGAAGAATAACATCACCTGTCTTAATAATTACAGACTTGCTGCTCTCACTTCAGTTATTATGAAGGTGTTTGAATTTGTAAGAATCTGTCCCACATCACTGTAGACCCCCATCAGTTCACCCACAGGGCTAACAGAGGCTCGGCCAATGCAGTTCTTCAACACTGTCAAGTTAAGCGCACTTCTGTCGTGTTCTGTCCCTTGATTTTAGTTCAGCGTTTAATATAATTATTCCTGTCAGGCTGTACAGCACTCTTCTTACTATGTGTGTTAATGGATTACTTTCTCAGTGGATCTTTCTGTCCTGTAAGAAACAAGCTGTTAAAATTCACAATCATGTCACGTCACCCAGGGATCTTGACACCGGCGATCCACAAGGGTGCGTCCTGTCGCCACTATTGCTTACTTTCTGCATCCTGACTTGGCGCGGTAACGCAACTAATGGGGACAAACGCAGCTTGAAAAAGTAGAACTACCAGGAGCGTCATCAGCATCATCGCTGACTCCTCCCACCCTGCACATCACCTCTTCAGTTTTCTCCCATCAGGCAAAAGATGGAGTATGACTAGCAGAAGAACATCATGCTTCAGGGACACTTTGTACATTCAGTTTACCTACATCAGGTTTTGATCAGAAAATGTGAATGTATTTTGCACTGAAACTATATGAACAAATATGAACCCAAACCTGCACTATGGACTGTTCTCTTGTGCAAAGGCACTTTAAAGACACACAGCCCCTGTATTCTGATACATTGCACTACTTTTATAGGCTTCATCGTGTACTTTTACTATTTTGTATGGCATTGTGCTGTGTTGTTGGATGTGTCTTGTGGTATATGTGAGCACACCAAGACACACCATCAGCTGTGTTGTTGAAATAGCTACAAAAAACTTGAAGGTGCTGACAAACAGAAGGCAAGGATTAGTGTTGTGAATACTGCTATTTCAGTCTATTGAAGCTGAATTCATTTTTGCAACAAGTCAGCAAATGATGGCTGCACTTACTTTTGAGAGCTGACGCGGTAGGTCATGAGCGTGAACTTTCCATCCGCTGGGATCAATGACAGGACGCGCGCCGACTCCGGGCGCCTAAACCGAACGCACGGGTGGAAACTCGCGTCATCGAGAAGACCAGGATTCTGCCATCAAAAACATCAAGCGTGAATTACCTTTACAGCTACACAAAGCAGACCACTAAAATCTATGCACAAATGATCCAACCATAAAGGACAAGGTCAGGTCAGGCATCCCACTGAGCTTCACACAGGCTTCAATTGCACCCTGGATCTCTGCCATCGCAGTCGTACCTGGAAAACAAGGATGACAAATCCCGACTATAAAAAGCTTCTAACTGCAACCAAACCACTGATCAAATAAGTGCTGCTCAAATAAGGGCATCTTTGTACCGCATTTGTCCACAATAGCATCTATTTCTTCTGTCCCATCAAAATACGCCTCATTATTGCCATATTTAACTCCAGTCCGTCTCCATGGGATGTTAGACAACTGACCCTGTGGCAACGTGTCTCCAACATTACTACCTCCTGGAAAGCACACAAAAGCAAGGCAAAGCCATAAATGTACACATTAACACCACAGATTTTAGAGGTTAGGAAAACAGCGCCAAAGTCAGGATGGGGCCTTCCCATCGTCAGTGTGAACAGCCATCTACCATGACCAACTGGGGGTTTAAGCACATACACCACACTCCAAAACAAGCACTTATGTAGGAGTACTTTCTGTGTTAAAGAACAGCAAAAACGTTCATAACCACAAGAAAGACATCATGAACTTGTTGGAAGCATTATCCCAGTTGCTATCAGAGATAAAAACAACACAAGACCAAATCTTGCTACACTGAAGATGAAAAAAATGAGAGAAAAATCAAAGTTAAAAGTGGAAATAACCAGTGATGGTATAGTTACCTTGAAAAAGTAGTCCGACTACTGATTACTGATTACTCCTTTAAAAAGTAACTTAGTTACTTTACTGATTACTTCATTTTAGAAGTAACTAAGTAGATTACTAGTTACTTTATTAGTTACTTTCAACAGCGTGCCAAAGTGATCGTCTGTCATAAAGTGATTCAGATGTTTCTATGTGCTTTTATGTGTAATGTCTTTGCTTATATTGCTAAACTGAGTGCAGTCAACACGATTTATGAGTGGCTTGGCCACTTCAAATATCTTTATATAACTGTGATGTTATATTTGTTGTGATTTCTGCAGCCTCTGAGCACATTTCTCTTTAAAAAAGATATTTTTAATGTCAGACACTTTTTACCTTGGAAAAACAAAAAAACAAATATATAGAAATCCCTTTGCCAAAACTGAGTGGAGCATCTACCACTCAGTTTGAGTGGTCATGAATCACCTGATACCATTCATGAGAGATAAGTTTGATATATACTTCACAGATTATAGGTCAACAAGTCATTTACAGACGTTTAAATACAGACAATGATTTTTATTTATTTATTTTTTTGGCAAATACCGAAAATTGCTGTTTGGCAGACAATCACTTTTTGGCACAATACCAGCCTCTACTACATACTATAGTAGAGGGCTTTTCAGCTTCTTCAGCTCTCCCCCACTTGGGTGCTGGGGGGCTCCTGCATTAGCCGCAGCTCTGCTTCGCCACTGTTGCCACTCGCTCTGTAAGTTTGACTGCGCCGTGACTCCAGATGTTACTTCATGTCTGACATAGTGTTTTTGAAGCTAGATAGCACTTTGTCGCCAGCACAAAGTGCACAGCTAACCTTGATGTTGTCATCTTTAGCTGACACAGACTCACTATAGTGTCTGGATTTCAGCTGGAAAACGCGCATCTCTCTCCTCCCTCCATTGTTTACCTTTGTGTCGCTGTGCTGTTATTGTCCTCATGCTGAAAACGGGATTTAACTGTCGCATCTGCCAGACGTCATTACCGGAGATGCAAGAAGAAAGCAAAAATATATCTTTGTACTGAGGAAAATGCAAAAAAGTAACGCACAGTCACTTGGATAAGTAACTTTAATCTGATTACTGGACTGCAAATAGTAACGCCTTAGATTACTCCTTACTGAGAAAAACTAGTCAGATTAGAGTAACGCGTTACTAAGTAGCGCGTTACTGACATCACTGGAAATAACAGCAAAAGAATACAAATTTCAGAGAAGGAGGACTTCAGTTGTCGTGTGGTCCAGATGCATAAAAAGTGCTGAAATGTGCCTTTATTAAAGTTTCACAAATCACATTAAGGTTTCACAGATCACATACTTGCTTTTAAACACTCTGCTATCACTTGAGAATAATCTAGTCCAGGTTTCAAGTGTGTAGCTGTTGTAGTTTTGGAGCTGGGGCACTTCCAGTGTGACCCAGATGCATAAAAAGTGCTGAAATGTGCCTTTATTAAAGTTTCACAAATCACATCAAGGTTTCACAAATCACACACATGCTTTTCAATACTCTGCTATTAGTGCAGAGTAATCCAGTCCAGGTTTCAAGAGTGTATGTGTTGTAGATTTTTAACTAGAGCAGATTAAACATGCTGAAGGTAGCCAAAAATTCAGTGGAATGGCCCTTTAGCCATCTCCCCAATCGGAAGCTGCAATCAGAAACCAACTTCAGCTTCTCAAAAACAACATACATAGAAACAGCATTCTTACCTAGCACCATCAGCGATACAAAGCTTCAAGGCTCTTGCACGGAAAAAAGCACAGCAGCTCACACAAGTTGGCTCTGCCAAACCTACACACCCACTCAGCTCATAGCCCCTCCCCTCCCGCCAATGGAACCTCCAGGTTAAATTCAAATACCGCCTTCACCATTATTCATTCTGGAGTGGCTGGGTAGCCTAGGGGGTAGCCCGTTGGACTCGCAGCGTTAAAGCGTGAGTTCGACTCCGCCCTCTGGCGCTACAAGTGTGGGATTGTAGTGCCAGACGGTGGTTGCTAGACCTTGTGCTTGGTGCCGCACACCCCGCCAACACAAGCTCCTACCCAGCTGCATTTTTTTTTTTTTCTTCTTCCTTTTTAGAACAACAAGACAAGACAAGACAACAAGCCCGGGGAAGTGCTTCTCTGTGGTAGTGCTAAACCACTACGGATGGAATATATTTTTCGCCACTATCACCCTTGTGGCGCTGTTGTGCGTTTGCCATGCGGTACTTGTAAAAATTGCCACTTTGAAACTTTTGCCGAGACAGGACCCCGTGTTCATTTATTAAAGGTAAGAAAGCTTGTTGGAAATAAGAGTAAATCTACACAATGAATATGCGGCTCCAGGATCACAAGTGTTCGTTGTCAATTCATGTACTGGTGCAGTCCTTCCGTGGCTTGGCTACCATGATCACAGTTTATTAGCTGTGGTGAAATGACGTGCTAAATATGAATGAACATGATGTTTTATTTTTTCATGTGTGTTATTAAGAGATTGTACTGTTAAATAAGCTCGGCGGGTTTCTGACAAAGTTCTGTCCATATTTTGCCAACACTAAGAGGCCGCTGGGACACAAAGGTTACTAGTGTAGTGTAATTAAAGAGCGTATTAATGGCTCGTAGTGAGATGACACGCTAAATTATGAATGAACCTGCTGCTATTTTTGAATTGATGTGTACAGTGATTGTGTTGTAATGGCAAGGAATCAGTGGGGCGATATCTGACTAAGGTGAGCGATGCTCGCTAATGAATAAACATGATAGGCATATGCTGAAAATCTGCCAGCAGTACTTAGGTGCTATGACACTATAGCTAGCAGTTTTAGGTTAAGCTTGACTACTGCAAGTGACATAAATAATTGTGAATAAACAAATAATGACTCAAGCATGAATGATTTTTAATTACAGACAGAATAGTTTGCAATGCCTGGATAAAATAATGTTTTATCCCAACTATTGTAAGCTAGAGTAAGCTTTGACTAAGTCAGCTGAACCCTGGCCACAGTTTAATAATGTATTCTCCTGTCAGTGCTCTTTAAAACACTTGTTGTGTCTCCCTCACCTTTCTGCTGGAGCTGCTGTCTAAATCCTAGCACAATGTGCAGCATTATTTTTAATATATTTCTTTTGATAAATTTGTCCTTTTTTTGTGGGCTCAAAGGTCGTGTGATTATGACCTGAATGGCTGTATTTGTGTCACAGTGATCTTTTTAAAATCAAATGATGTTCATTTCCTTACTGTTTTTTTCTATGTCAAGATACACAAGAAAGTTGTATTGTACCCAGGTGAAACCTGTGCGGTGTTCCGCAAGGGGCCACTCGGATACCTCCTCCAAGACCCGTCAGATGAAGGTCGGCGGATAAAAAAGGACACCAAAGTTCAGAACAAGTCTGTAGCAATGAGGGAGGACCTGGTACATCAGAATGCTCTGACTGTGGTCCGTCACAGACCTGTCTTGCCTGCTGGTGTACTTTTAAAGCAGGAGACACCATCAGAAGACATCCAGGAACCTCCAGCAGTTATGGGTAAGTTAACTTAATGGTTATGTCAAACAATTCTGGATGATACATATTATTATTATTATTATTATTATTATTAATGCATTACATTATAAATGATCATGGTGAACTATTATTGTCTTATTGTTTCTCAGAAATCTCCGATGCCCTTCCTCTGCCCGTGCGGGCCTCACCAAGGAGTGCACGCACTGGACCTATAAAAACAGGCGGACGGGTTTTGTGCTGGACCACACACGCTGGACATCACCCATGAAAAAGGCAATTGATGACTTGTTGCAAAAACACCACGGGAAGAAGGACCTCCTGAAGTTGTAGATCAAATTATGCAAGCATGGTCCACCGTTCTGCTATGGACCCCAACAGCTTGCTGCACCCCACATCCAAGTTGCACATATCCCGCTACGTCAAGCACTTGGGCAAACTTCTGAACACAAGTTCTTCGTTGAACACAAGCCCCGAAAAGCTTGTGCAGACGCAGCAGCTCTGGCATGCTTTAACAGAAGGGAGTGAGACAGTTAGTGTTCCTGTGGTCACCATCAAGCCAGCTGTCTTCAACCCACCACCTCCTCCCTTGTCTAGACCTCTCACACAAGACTCAATAGAGAAAATTGTGGTAGGCATTTTAGAGAAGCAGCAGCAGCAGCAGCAGCAACAACAACAACAAAAACAACAACAGCAGCAGCCTGAGCAAAAAAAAAAAAAAGGCAGACAAAGACCTGTCTTGCCTGCGGACAGCCCAAGTCCCAGTTTGAGACTGACGGATCTTCTGTCCACTATTTCTATTGTTCAAGGAAGGTTTATCAGAGTTATGCTGCTGAGGGCATTTGTAACCCCAAAATGCCCTTTGAAGAATTTGCCCAAACAGAATTCTTCCAGCGGGAACCGCAAGCTACGAAGAAGCGGGGCGGAGGAGAGGGATGGCAAAAAAGAGGAAACGGCCAGAGTCCCAACAAGCAGGCCGCCTCTGCAGGTTCTGCCACATGGACCGAAACAGGGACCAAACAGCACACATACATACAGGGTTGCCAGGAGTGGCAGGGAAGTACATTTACTGCCCTTCTAAAGTGTACTCTCTATACAGAGATAAGGGCGTGGCCAAGGAGATGACCTGGAAGCAGTTTCAGGAGTCTCCTTTCTATGAGGCAGAGAGCCATAGAGTAGGTAGAAGAACGAAAAAAATGAGGACTAAATAGTTGACATTGTACATAATTCAGAGTGTGAATTGCTGCTGCGAATGTTTTTTTTTTCTACAAATGTAAATATATAAATGTAAATAAGTTATTTTTTACAAGAACATCAACAGTGTTCTTTGTAGCCACTTTGAGCTCAGCTTTATCTTGTTTGTGTATGCTTACCATAAGATGCTGGCCTTAAATCTTGTTATTCCTGAAACACTTCACATAATGAATACAGTCCATGCTTTTGTATAGGAGTTACAGCTTTTATTTTTCTAACCTTTCTGTTCTATTTATGTTATAATAATGACTGCTTGGGAGATAATCAAGTCTGAGTGTTCTATCTTTGGTTTGGTTATTGCTTTCTGGCTCTATCTACAAAAATAGTTCAATAAGGGGAGATCACATGCAAAATTTGATGATTTATTGAAATCAGAAGTTACAGAAATAACTTAAGCGATTCTGCAATTAGACTCCAATAATCCATCATAGCAAAATGAATCCCGGAGGGTGACAGGAGTTAGGGACAGGACCCTTCCACAGTTAGAAAGATTTGGATGATTAGTTGAAGCTGAAGTAGTGGTGATGATGAAGTGAAGATGGAAGCTTGGATGGGCTCTGAGGTGATCACAATAAGGAGGAGATGGATTGGACAAATGAGTCTGAAAGACAGAATGGAAGAAAAAGCAATGAGATTTAAGCATTCAGAATGAGGTTAAGGCTCTTAGAGAAGGGCAGGCAAGAAAATGATTGGACAACAGTAATGATGTCAGTATTGAGTTTAACGCACTGGAAAATGCAGGTGACATAAAGAAACATAGATAAGCAAGCAGATTAGTGTGATTACAGAACTTCCTCATGACCGTATGGAAGTAACAATATGCTTCATTTTCATCATCAATAAATCTGTTACAGTTCAGTCTTTGTTATTTAAACTGGGTTATCTAGATGACAAAAATAAACTGATGGGAAAAAAAGAGGACTTTAATATTTGTGGTATGTATATCTCAAAAATGTTATGATAGCTTTTATTCTTCATTATTGTACTTAGTGAAAGTATAGGTACACACGCCAGAAAAATAGCTATGGGTCTGTAACACTGTCTAAGAAGAAAAAAAAAAGCAATGTTCAAAATGAACATTATCCACATTTCCTATAGAAAAACTGGTGTTTATTCGTGATAACGTAACAAAGCTTGTCCACAGCAGGACTCGAACCTGCGCTCAGACAAAACGTAAATAATCAGGCGATTTTTTCATTGGACAAAAAAGCTGCGATTTGATTGGCTGTTACTGCGTTACACTATATGCGATGGGCCCCGCGAGACGAAGAGACGCATGGTTGTTAGACCTTTCTGGTGATACGCACCACCAACACAAGGTCTTACCCAGCTGCAACCCGTGCATCCTGACACCCGGAAGGAAGAGCTCGACTCAACCTTGAGCTAGTGGTGGAGGACGGCATGCTTTTTTTTATTTTATTTTTTTTTTTATAACAACAGGACAAGACAACAAGCGCGGGAAGTAGTACTCTCTCTAATAACTCCGAGGGTTTTGGATGTTATCAACTTATATTTGTTTTGTCTATCTACACACCAGGGGGAATCTAATTTCAAAAATGGTGCGTTTTACCAGAGGGTGCGGCGTGACAGCACAGTGGAAATTCACTGGCCAGGAAATTTGGATTGCCTCTCATTCAAAGCTGCCAGATCCAATCTGGATCAAACTTCCGCAGTAGGAGACAGGCAGCCCTGAAGCCATACGTATGCATAAGAATAAATTTGGGGTGGCTGTAGGTCATGAGGTTTAGAGGAAGTATGGTTGGGCAAGATAGTTGAGTGAAGTTGCTTTGAGATGTGTTTGTTTGAAGTGTGAATGGTGTGAAGTTAGGTCAAAAGCACTTAGGCATGTAAAAAAGTGCTTGTATGAATGTAAATGGGTGAGAATGAAGCGCTTTGAGTGTAAGATGGAAAAGTGCTTATAGCACTTAAGTCTATGGTCAGTCCCAAAACACACCACACACACACAGAGCAAAGCGGGGGGGGGGGGGGGGGGGGGGGGGGGGGGGGGGGGGGGGGGGGGGGGGGGGGGGGGGGGGGGGGGGGGGGGGGGGTGGGGGGTGTGGGGGGGTGGGGGGCAGATCTGAAGCCTTTTATTTGTGATCTGTGTTTAGAGTTGAGAAATGCTTTGGTGTCTTGGCAGGCAGCTCAGTTGAGCTCAGCCTTCCTCTCCTCGTGCTAGCTAGTGCATAAAAAGACACACACAGTGGATCCCATGCTGGGCAGCTGTGCAAATGAAAGCCATAAAGCTCAATTAAAAAGAAGAGGAAAAAGAAATGATCAAATAAAAGATAATAGAAGTAAAAAAGTTTTTAAGAGTGTTTTAAAATGAGTGAGCGGTTGAGCAGCTCTTATGTGAAAAGGTAGCTTGTTCCACAGATTAGGATCCACCAGCGAAATTGGGCCCTAGCCTGTGCTTTTGAGCCTGGATCCAGGACTATCCAAGAGCAGCTGGTTTCTAGAGCTCAGTGCTGTGGTAGAAGCATAGGGCTGTAAAAGCTGAGTTAAGCAGGGTGGTGCCACACCATGAAGGCACTTAAAAAGAAGTAATCAAAAATGATAAGATAAGATAAGATAGTGTTTATTTGTCACATGCACAGTTATACACAGTACAATGCACAGTGAAATGTATTTTGTACCTGCAACCATATATACACACACATATAAATAAGAAGAAGAAGAATAAAAATAAAAAAAGTAATTCACACTATACACTATACTCTATATACTATACACTATACACACTTTTATAAATTATAATATTTACATTGTGCAATAATGGTCCAGTTAGGGCTCAGAGTTGAGCAGATGGATGGCTTGTGGTTAAAAACTCTTCTTCAACCTTTCAGTCTTAGTCCTCAGGCAGCGGTAACGCCGGCCTGATGGGAGCAGGGAGAAGAGAGAGTGTCCGGGGTGGCTGGGCTGTTTTAGGATCTTCATGGCCCTCAGCCTGCACTGCTTGGTGTAAATGTCCTGCAGGTTGGGGAGGGTGGTTCTGATGGTCCGTTCAGCTGAACGAACCACCCTTTTTAGGGCCATGAAGTCCTGCTTGGTGCAGTTTCCCATCCAGGTGGTGATGCTCCCACGCATGATGCTCTCGATGGTGCAGGTGTAAAAGTTCCTGAGCACCTTGAGTGGGAGCTTGAAGTCTCTCAGCCGCCTGAGGAGGTAGAGATGCTGTCTGGCCTTCTTCACAGTGATGTTTATGTGATGAGTCCAGGACAGGTCCTGTGAGATGGTCACTCCCAGGTATTTGAAAGTGTCCACTCTTTCCACCTCAGCACCGCTGATGACAAGTGGATGGTAGTCCCTCTGCTGCTTCCTGCTGAAGTCCACAATCAGTTCCTTTGTTTTGCTGACGTTGAGCAGGAGGTGGTTCTCCTGGCACCAGTTCTCCAGGCGGGAGACCTCTCTCCTGTAGGCTGTCTCCTCATTGTGAGAGATTAGTCCCACAACAGCAGTGTCGTCAGCAAACTTGATGATGACGTTGGACTCTGACGTGGCCTCGCAGTCATGGGTGTACAGTGAGTACAGCAGAGGGCTGAGCACACAGCCTTGGGGGATCCAGTGTTGACGGTGAGGGAGGATGAGGTGAGGTGACCCACTCGTACCACCTGTGGTCTGCTGGTCAGGAAGCTGTGAACCCACCTGCACAGGGATGGGCCCAGGCCCAGGTCCAGCAGCTTAGAGACCAGCCTGGAGGGAACTATGGTGTTGAATGCTGAGCTGTAATCTACAAACAGCACTCTCACATAGTTCCCCTTACCAGTGTCTATGTGTGAAAGGGTCTTGTGGAGGAGGAAGGATATGGCGTCATCTGTGGATCTGTCTGGCCGGTATGCGAACTGTAGTGGGTCGAGGGTGGTGGGCAGTGAGGAGGTGATGAATGTCTTGATGAGTCTCTCAAAACACTTCATCACCACAGAGGTGAGCGCTATGGGCCTGAAGTCATTGGGGCTGCTGGGTGTGGTTTCTTTGGGACAGGGACTATGATGGACTTTTTAAAGCAGGTGGGAATCACACACAGTTTCAGTGAGAGGTTGAATATCACTGTAAACACAGGTGCCAGCTGGTCAGCGCAGGTCTTAAGGACACGTCCGCTAATACCGTCTGGTCCAGCCGCTTTCCTGGTGTTTACACGTCTAAACGCCCTCCTCACGTCGCGCTCCGTCACAGTGAGTGTCTCCGCCCCTCCGGCCGGGAGCGCAGCGGGCTGTCGGCTTCCCGACTCAAAGCGCGCAAAGAAGATGTTGAGTTCATCAGCCAGAGAAGCGTCGGCACTCACCGGGTGTGTGTGTGGTGCTTTGTAGTCCGTGATGGTGCGTAGTCCCTGCCACAGTCCCCTGGGGTCAGACTGTTGTAGTTGCTGTTCCAGTCTGCGGCCGTAGCGATTTTTAGCCTCTTTCACCGCTCTGCGGACGTTGTATGATGCAACCTTGTAGTCCTCCATGTTCCCAGAGGCGAGGCCGGAGTTGTAGGCAACGGTGCGGGACCTCAGGGCGTCGCGGACAGATTTATCCACCCACGGCTTCTGGTTGGGAAAAGTCCTGATGGTCCTCCTAAGTGAAGTGTCTTCAACAACTTTCCCAATAAATCCCACAACAGTTTCCGTAAACTCCTCGATGTCTCCGCCCGCGCTGCTGCGAAACATGTCCCAGTCGGTTGAATCCAACGCACCCTGCAGTGCGGCCTCTGTTTGATCAGACCACCGTGTCACTTCTCTCACAGCAGGGGGTTCCTGCCTGAGCCGTTGTTTGTATTTCGGCATGAGAAAGACAGAGGTGTGGTCAGACTTCCCAAAAGGCGGAAGAGGCTTTGCTTTGTAGCCATCTTTGAATGGAGAATAGCAGTGGTCTAGGGTCCTCTCTCCTCTGGTGGGGCAGTCGATGTGTTGAATAAACTCCGGTATCAGCTTTTTCAAGTTTGCACTGTTAAAGTCCCCGGCTACGATGAGAGCCGCATCACGCTGGTTAGCCTGATAGGTGGAAATAGCCTCATGTAGCTCGGATAGTGCAGTGTTTGTGTCCGCCTGAGGTGAATATAGACGGCGCTGAAGATGACCGAAGTGAACTCGGGGGGCAGGTAGTGGGGACGGCATTTCAGGGTTAGGAGCTCCAGGTTAGGTGAACATGATTGTTTCAGAGGGACAACATTCCTACTGTCACACCAGTTGTTATTAATCATTAGGCACACACCTCCTCCTCTTGATTTTCCAGACTCACTCGTTCTGTCCGTGCGATGAACACTGAAGAACTCCGACGGCTGTACGGCGTGGTCCGGTATGAGGGGAGTCAGCCATGTCTCCGTGAAACAGATGATGTTGCAGTCCCTTATGTCCCTCTGAAACTGTATCCTGGCCCTGAGTTCGTCCAGCTTGTTATCCAGTGACTGGACATTAGCCAACAGGATGCTCGGCAGTGGCGTTTGGTGCGCTCTGCGCCTCAGCCTCTCTCTTACGCCGGCTCTTTTCCCTCGGGGCCTTGTCCGTGACCTGGGTGCTCCGCGTCCTTTGTTTGAGCTGGCCCACTGGAAACGCTGGATCTCCCGAGGCCAAGTCGGGTCGGGAGAAAAAGGTGTCAGAATACAGCCAGAGTGCTGTATTCTGATATTAAAAAGAGTCTGTCTGTCATACGTGATATGACACAGAGCAGGCGGAATTATAAAGTCCAAAATTAGAGCTAAACCTAATATATACAAACAAAGCGTAGGAGCAGGTACGACGGCTGCTGACCTCACCAGCGCCATCTTGGTAGGAGAATGAAAGTGAGATGGAGTGGAAGCCAATTTAGGCCAATAGAGTTTTGTTGATTTCCAGGGCTATGCTGGCTGCATTTGAAGCACTTGCCATTATAAAGCTAGTGTAAAAGTGCCAAGTTGACCATCAGCTGTAACTGAGACTGTTGAGTGCTTCCCTTAAGCAAACGCAGTGATAATGAAGAGCACATCCTGTTATGTAATGCATCAGTATAAAGTTTACAAGACTATACTTACTACAAGCTAGGCAGTTTGGCGTGCACCTGCTGAGCAGCATTTTGTTTGCTTTCAGACATTTGATGATGTGAAAACACTTAAGTTGTCAAAAAGGAAGTCGGCACACCAAATGTAGCTGCTGAATGAAACAGTTTAATAGAAAAAGGTGAGATGAAGTGACATTTGAGTGGCCTTCATCAGACTTAAGAAGTGACAAGAAAGACGTTATCTATACCTGCCCACTACTGGACAGAGTGATGTGGTTGAGGTGCCTATGCCCAAACAAGGAAAAAGAGCGTCATCCAATAAAACAGATGAATATAATAAAGAATGAGGTAAGGAGTGTGAGCAGTGGTATTGTAAAATCTTATAAGAAATTGATATCAGTATATCCAAAGATGTGTAAAAAGCCAAAGCATAAATCAAATGATGTAAGATATACAAGTATATGAAAGGAATAATACCATAGCTGAGATAGACTAGTGAGAAACCCTAATGAGTAAGCTGCAAGTATAAAAGGCAGAAATGTAAAAAGAGTGCATATAGAAATACAATCTTGTAAAACTTGTAATATCAATATTAGAAAAATCTAAGAAATCTCCAAAGAGATATAAGACATATTACAAAGAGAAAATGAAGGAATTCTAATGAAGTAAAGCCAGTGGATAATAATGAATAATCAAATAAAATAGGAGTGGCAAGAGTTAAGGCCCATATAAAGCACCAGACCATTAAAAATCAGAATATGTGAACATGGTTGAAATATTCAGAATCATGATACAAAAGGTTGTGTTGCTATTCACTTTCCACATGGCTTCCATAATGCCTCTGGCCTTTACTATTGTGGGATTGAAGTCAATAAAGCCCAATGTGGTGGTGATGTTAATTCTCTTCTTTTGAAGAGAGAAGCCTTTTGGATTTATAGCTTAAACACATTAGCGCCTAGTGGACTGAATGAAGATTTAGATCTGAGAGCCTTTTTCTAACCCTGTTGATGGGGTTTGTATCATCTCAGGTTTTTGTATGAAACTTTTTCATTGAGGAGCTCCATTTGGTGTGTGGACTTGATTTTTTGCTTGGTTAATTTTTGTTCCAGCACCCTTTTTGAGCCCTTTGGATTGTGTCTTCATCAATTTGGTTAAAACACTTAACTTCAGCACATCATATATACAGATAATGACATCAGGCTTTAACTTTGTAGTTTAGCAAATGTCAGCCACTGAGTAATTCCTTACCTGTGAAAAGAGTCTCTGTAAAGCTGCTGCACATTTAGCCAGTAAACCAACCTATGCAGCAATGTGCACAGAAACAGATTGTGACAATAAGAGTTTGGCTTTAAAAATAAAAAGCTTTGTCATGTTGTTACAGTTTGTTGATGGTTAGATTAGATTAGATAAAGTTTATGAATCCCTTCAGGAAGATTCTGTCGGGAAAATGAAAGTTCCAGTAGCAGTTTTACAGATAACATGGCACACAAAGACAGCAGAAATGACACTAAACAAACATATGGATAATAAATAAAACAGACAATTATTTCTTTGCTGTGTTGTGGTCGGGCTGAGGCTGCTGCTGCTCCCCTCCCTGTGTCCTCCTGGTTAGCCCCCGCCCCAGCGAGGAGTTGTACAGTTTGATGGCGTGATGGACAAAGGAGTTTTTCAGTCTGTTGGTCCTACATTTGGGAAGGAGCAGCCTGCCATTGAACATGCTCCTCTGGTTTCTGATGACAGTGTGCAGAAGGTGACCAGCATGTCCAGTAGTTTGTCCAAAGTCCTCTTCTCTGCCACTGTCACCAGAGAGTCCAGTTTCATGCCGAGCACAGAGCCAGTCCACCTGATGAGTTTGTCCAGCCTGAATGTGTCCTTCCTGGATGTAGAGGACGGCGTCCTCCATACCAACATCTGCCCAGTATGCAAACTGCAGATGGTCCTGTGCATGTCGCACCTGGGGTCTGAGGAGGCTGAGGAAGAGCCGCTCCAACATCTTCATTAGATGTGAGGTGAGTGCCACTGGTCAGAAGTCATTCAATTCGCTAGGCTGGTCCTTCTTCGATCCAGCTACTGTGCTCCAAAGCTACCTCAAAAATGCTCTCAGTGGAAGGATGGCTGTCGAGAAGGCATTCTTAAGGAAGGGAAACAGAGAGAAAAGGCTGAGGTACACCAGATTACTGAAGAGCTGGACTGTTAATCAATGTGACAGGTCTTACGGAGTGATGAATCAAATTTGGATTCAGTATGTATGGAGTAGGTCAGAGAGAGATACAATTGTGAGTGTCTACAGCTGTGTGCAAAACATGGTGGAGGCGCTGCTATGGTTTGGCTGCCTTTGATGTCCTTTACATGCAGATTGTACTTCTCTGCAATGTAATTGAGGATGGCTTTTGTCTAAATGAGCTTCATGCCATCGATTTCCACCATACGCACCTGCTGAAATATGAGTACGTCATGTGCAGCAGGTAAGGCAGGATGGCATCCTTGCGTTCATCACTCAATCAGCCAGCAATTTTCATGCAGGACAATGGTCCCTGTCACACCGCAAAACGGGTAAAGCAGTTCCTTTAAACTGAAAAAATTGAAGCAATGAAATGGCCAGCCCAGAGTCCTGATCTAAACACAATAGAAAACCTCTGGAAAATCCTTGGTGACAAAGTTATGGCCAAGAAACCCACAACAGTCACAGAACTGTGGAAGAAGAGTGGACCAAAATCACACCAGAGCAGTGTGAGAGACTACTGATGTCCTGTGGCCACAGATGTGCTGAATTCATTCAAAGCAAAGGCCTGTACAATTCCTACTGAACTGACTGTTGTAACCTTCAGAAAATGTCATTGTAATCTTACTGTGTTCCAGTCATTGCTGTTCTCTAATTATGATCATCACGGTTTTTTTGCAACATAAAGGTTTTATGATGATATACTTTGGTTATTTTGTAAAACACTGCTCTAGTGGCACAGTGTACCCCTTACACAAAATCCTTCAAATGCTGATCAATGTAGATGACATCATTTCTGAAAAAAATCAAGTGTTCATACATCCATCCATCCATCCATCCATTTTCTTCCGCTTCTCCGGGGCCGCGTCGCGGGGGCAGAAGCCTAAGCAGAGAAGCCCAGGCTTCCCTTTCCCCAGCCACCTCCTCCAGCTCATCCGGAGGGACCCCAAGGCGTTCCCAGGCCAGCCGAGATACATAATCTCTCCAGCGTGTCCTGGGTCTACCACGCGGCCTCTTCCCGGTGGGACATGCCCGGAACACCTCACCCAGGAGGCGGCCAGGAGGCATCCTAATCAGATGCCCGAGCCACCTCAACTGGCTCCTTTCGATGTGGAGGAGCAGCGGCTCTACTCTGAGCCCCTCCTGGATGGCCGCACTCCTCACCTTATCTCTAAGGGAGAGGCCAGCCACCCTTCGAAGGAAACTCATTTCTGCCGCTTGTATTCGTGATCTTATTCTTTCGGTCACTACCCAAAGCTCGTGACCATAGGTGAGGGTAGGAACGTAGATCGACCGGTAAATCGAGAGCTTCGCTTTTACGCTAAGCTCCCTCTTCACCACGACGGACCGGTGCAGCGTCCGCATCACTGCAGAAGCAGCCCCGATCCGCCTGTCGATCTCCCTTTCCCTTCTCCCATCACTTGTGAACAAGACCCCGAGATACTTAAACTCCTCCACTTGAGGCAAGAACTCGTTCCTGAGCCGGAGATGGCACTCCACCCTTTTCCGGCTGAGGACCATGGCCTCAGACTTAGAGGTGCTGATTCTCATGCCAGCCGCTTCACACTCGGCTGCGAACCGTTCCACTGCGAGCTGGAGGCCCCCCCCTGATGAAGCCAACAGAACCGCATCATCTGCAAAAAGCAGAGATGAGACTCTGAGGCCACCAAGGAAGAAGCCTTCCGCCACCTGGCTACGCCTAGAAATTCTGTCCATAAAAATTATGAACAGAATCGGTGACAAAGGGCAGCCCTGACGGAGTCCAACACCCACAGGAAACGAATCCGACTTATTACCAGGCTATACGGACCAAGCTCTCACTGTGGTTGTACAAGGACTGAATGGCCCGCAACAATGGGCCAGACACCCCATACTCCCGCAGAACCTCCCAAAGACACCCCGAGGACACGGTCGAATGCCTTCTCCAAGTCCACAAAGCACATGTAGACTGGTTGGGCAAACTCCCACGCACACTCGAATATCCTTGAGAGGATAAAGAGCTGGTCCAGCGTTCCACGACCAGGACGAAAACCGCATTGTTCCTCCTGAATCCGAGGTTCGACTAACGGACGCACCCTCCTTTCCAGCACCCTGGCATAGACCTTACCGGGGAGGCTGAGTAGTGTGATCCCCCGAAAGTTGGAGCACACCCTCCGGTCTCCCTTCTTAAAGATGGGGACCACCACCCCGGTCTGCCAATCCAATGGCACTGCCCCAGATCTCCACGCGATGTTGCAGAGGCGTGTCAACCAAGACAGCCCTACAACATCCAGAGCCTTCAGGAACTCAGGGCAAATCTCGTCCACCCCAGGGGCTCTGCCACCAAGGAGTTGTTTAACTACCTCAGTGACCTCACCCCCAGTGATGGTCAAGTCATCCCCCTCATCCCCAGACTCTGCTTCCACTACAGAAGGCTTGTCAGTGGGATTCAGAAGGTCCTCGAAGTATTCCTTCCACCGTCCGACTATAGCCTCAGTTGAAGTCAGCAGCACCCCCCCCCCCCCCACTATAAACAGTGTGAGTGAAGCACTGCTTTCCCCTCCTGAGTCGCCTGACGGTTTGCCAGAATCGCTTCGATGCCGTCCGAAAGTCTTTTTCCATAGCCTCACCGAACTCCTCCCACACCCGAGTTTTTTTTCGGCCACTACCCGAGCTGCATTCCGCTTGGCCTGTCGATACCTGTCAGCTGCCTCCGGAGTCCCACAGGCTAACCAAGCCCGATAGGACTCTTTCTTCAGCTTGATGGCTCCCTTCACCTCCGGTGACCACCATCTGGTTCGGGGGTTACCACCACGACAGGCACCAACCACCTTGCAGCCCCAGCTCTGAGCAGCAGCCTCAACAATGGAGGTGCGGAACATGGTCCATTCGGACTCAATGTCCTCAGCCTCCCTCGGAATGCTGTCGAAGTTCTGCCGGAGGTGGGAGTTGAAGATCTCCCGGACTGGGGCTTCTGCCAGGCGTTCCCAGCGCACCCTCACAATACGTTTAGGTGTGCCAGGTCTGTCCAGCATCTTCCCACGCCACCTGATCCAACTCACCACCAGGTGGTGATCAGTTGACAGCTCAGCTCCTCTCTTCACCCGAGTGTCCAGAACATACGGCCGCAGATCTGATGATACGATTACAAAATCGATCATCGACCTGCGACCTAGGGTGTCCTGGTGCCATGTGCACTTATGGACATCCTTGTGTTCGAACACGGTGTTTTTTATGGACAAACTGTGGTTTGCACAGAAGTCCAATAACAAAACACCATTCGGGTTCAGATCAGGCAGGCCGTTCCTCCCAATCACGCCCCTCCAGGTCTCACTGTCATTGCCCACGTGAGCGTTGAAGTCTCCCAGCAAGACTATGGAGTCACCAGATGGAGCACTCTCCAGCACCCCGCCCAGCAACTCCAAAAAGGGTGGGTACCCTGAACTGTCATTCGGCGCATAAGCGCAAACAACAGTCAGGACCCGTTCCCCAGCCCGAAGGCGCAGGGAAACTACCCTCTCGTCCACTGGTGAAAACTCCGACGTACAGGCAGCAAGCCGGGGGGATAGAAGAATACCCACTCCAGCTCGCCGCCTCTCACCGAGGGCAACTCCAGACTGGAACAGAGTCCAGCCCTTCAGTGTAATTGAGTGTTCATACATTGTTTCTCTAATTTGATCTCCAGTGTAGTTGAGTTTTCAAACTTTTTATTCACAGATTGTCAGATTGTCAAATCAAATCAAAATAAACAATTAATTTATCAATTAAGTAAGAGGAAGATTTAAAAAAAAATTGCTAATCAATGCACCCACACGGTATTTACACATGTGCCTAATATATTGGCATAAAAGCAAGCTCACATTCGACTGCAACACCTGCTGTTTGGCTGCGTGCCCCGCGGCGCCCTCCAGTGGCGCAAGTCTGCAACGCCTGTCAGACGAGGCTTTGCAGCCTGCAGCCTGGTCTCACAGCTGGTTTTTTTTGTTGTTTTTTTGCTTTTTTACTTTTATTAAACAAGGCTCAAGAACAATGTAGTTCTCACAGCTGTTATAATTATTAAAAGAATGTGCTTTGAAATTCATTTGGACGCCTCTCTCTCATATATGTTGACCTTTTGCACACTTTTCCACTTCAGGCTCAGGCTCTCGTCTTAGAACGCACTGCGAATGTCTCACGGCTGTCCTTCCTGATCCATGGCTGTCAGATCTGTGCGCGTGTCTGTCTGTCTGTGTGCACGTGTGTTTAGGTTCAGACCACCGTTAAATAAAGGAAGACACAGAAACCCGTAGTGATCTTTTACCTGCAGGGAGAGTCTCTGTCAGCCAGCACACGTGTGTGTGTCTGAGAGAGAGTCTGACTTCCTTCTTCCTGCTGGCGCTTTTATTTTTAGCATCACGTATGTTTACACAAAGCTCAGGTAACAACATCACTCACATCACAAGATGTAATAATGTATGTGTATGTGTGTGTTGATGGTTAGATTAGATTAGATAAATTTTATGAATCCCTTCAGGAAGATTCCGTCGGGAAAATGAAAGTTCCAGTAGCAGTTTTACAGATAACATGGGCATACAAAGACAGCAGAAATGACACTAAACAAACATATGGATAAATAAATAATAAAACAGACAAGTATTTCTTTATGTTGTGTTGTGGTCGGGCTGAGGCTGCTGCTGCTCCCCTCCCTGTGTCCTCCTGTTTTAGCCCCCGCCCCAGCGAGGAGTTGTACAGTTTGATGGCGTGATGACAAAGGAGTTTTTCAGTCTGTTGGTCCTACATTTGGGAAGGAGCAGTCTGCCATTGAACATGCTCCTCTGGTTTCTGATGACAGTGTGCAGAAGGTGACCAGCATGTCCAGTAGTTTGTCCAAAGTCCTCTTCTCTGCCACTGTCACCAGAGAGTCCAGTTTCATGCCGAGCACAGAGCCAGTCCACCTGATGAGTTTGTCCAGCCTGAATGTGTCCTTCCTGGATGTAGAGGACGGCGTCCTCCATACCAACATCTGCCCAGTATGCAAACTGCAGATGGTCCTGGGCATGTCGCACCTGGGGTCTGAGGAGGCTGAGGAGAGCCGCTCCAACATCTTCATAGATGTGAGGTGAGTGCCACTGGTCAGAAGTCATTCAATTCGCTAGGCTGTCCTTCTTCGATCCAGCTACTGTGCTCCAAAGGTTACCTCAAAAATGCTCTCAGTGGAAGGATGGCTGTCGAGAAGGCATTCTTAAGGAAGGAAACAGAGAGAAAAGGCTGAGGTACACCAGATTACTGAAGAGCTGGACTGTTAATCAATGTGACAGGTCTTACGGAGTGATGAATCAAATTTGGATTCAGTATGTATGGAGTAGGTCAGGAGAGAGATACAATTGTGAGTGTCTACAGCTGTGTGCAAACATGGTGGAGGCGCTGCTATGGTTTGGCTGCCTTTGATGTCCTTTACATGCAGATTGTACTTCTCTGCAATGTAATGAGGATGGCTTTTGTCTAAATGAGCTTCATGCCATCGATTTCCACCATACGCACCTGCTGAAATATGAGTACGTCATGTGCAGCAGGTAAGGCAGGATGGCATCCTTGCGTTCATCACTCAATCAGCCAGCAATTTCATGCAGGACAATGGTCCCTGTCACACCGCAAAACGGGTAAAGCAGTTCCTTTAAACTGAAAAAATTGAAGCAATGAAATGGCCAGCCCAGAGTCCTGATCTAAACACAATAGAAAACCTCTGGAAAATCCTTGGTGACAAAGTTATGGCCAAGAACCCACAACAGTCACAGAACTGTGGAAGAAGAGTGGACCAAAATCACACCAGAGCAGTGTGAGAGACTACTGATGTCCTGTGGCCACAGATGTTGCTGAATTCATTCAAAGCAAAGGCCTGTACAATTCCTACTGATGACTGACTGTTTGTAACCTTCAGAAAATGTCATTGTAATCTTACTGTGTTCCAGTCATTGCTGTTCTCTAATTATGATCATCACGGTTTTTTGCAACATAAAGGTTTTATGATGATATACTTTGGTTATTTTGTAAAACACTGCTCTAGTGGCACAGTGTACCCCTTACACAAAATCCTTCAAATGCTGATCAATGTAGATGACATCATTTCTGAAAAAAATCAAGTGTTCATACATTGTTCTCTAATTTTGATCTCCAGTGTAGTTGAGTTTTCAAACTTTTTATTCACAGATTGTCAGATTGTCAAATCAAATCAAAATAAACAATTAATTTATCAATTAAGTAAGAGGAAGATTTAAAAAAAAATTGCTAATCAATGCACCCACACGGTATTTACACATGTGCCTAATATATTGGCATAAAAGCAAGCTCACATTCGACTGCAACACCTGCTGTTTTGGCTGCGTGCCCCGCGGGCGCCCTCCAGTGGCGCAAGTCTGCAACGCCTGTCAGACGAGGCTTTGCAGCCTGCAGCCTGGTCTCACAGCTGGTTTTTTTTTGTTGGTTTTTTTTTGTTGTTTTTTTTTCTTTTGTGCGTTTATTAAACAAGGCTCAAGAACAATGTAGTTCTCACAGCTTTTATAATTATTAAAAGAATGTGCTTTGAAATTCATTGGACGCCTCTCTCTCATATATGTTGACCTTTTGCACACCTTTCCACTTCAGGCTCAGGCTCTCGTCTTAGAACGCACTGCGAATGTCTCACGGCTGTCCTTCCTGATCCATGGCTGTCAGATCTGTGCGCGTGTCTGTCTGTCTGTGTGCACGTGTGTTAGGTTCAGACCACCGTTAAATAAAGGAAGACACAGAAACCGTATGATCTTTTTACCTGCAGGGAGAGTCTCTGTCAGCCAGCACACGTGTGTGTGTCTGAGAGAGAGTCTGACTTCCTTCTTCCTGCTGGCGCTTTTATTTTTAGCATCACGTATGTTTACACAAAGCTCAGGTAACAACATCACTCACTTCACATGATGTAATCATGTATGTGTATGTGTGTGTTGATGGTTAGATTAGATTAGATAAAGTTTATGAATCCCTTCAGGAAGATTCCGTCGGGAAAATGAAAGTTCCAGTAGCAGTTTTACAGATAACATGGGCACACAAAGACAGCAGAAATGACACTAAACAAACATATGGATAAATAAATAATAAACAGACAAGTATTTCTTTATGTTGTGTTTGTGGTCGGGCTGAGGCTGCTGCTGCTCCCCTCCCTGTGTCCTCCTGTTTAGCCCCCGCCCCAGCGAGGAGTTGTACAGTTTGATGGCGTGATGGACAAAGGAGTTTTTCAGTCTGTTGGTCCCTACATTTGGGAAGGAGCAGTCTGCCATTGAACATGCTCCTCTGGTTTCTGATGACAGTGTGCAGAAGGTGACCAGCATGTCCAGTAGTTTGTCCAAAGTCCTCTTCTCTGCCACTGTCACCAGAGAGTCAGTTTCATGCCGAGCACAGAGCCAGTCCACCTGATGAGTTTGTCCAGCCTGAATGTTGTCCTTCCTGGATGTAGAGGATGGCGTCCTCCATACCAACATCTGCCCAGTATGCAAACTGCAGATGGTCCTGGGCAGTGTCGCACCTGGGGTCTGAGGAGGCTGAGGAAGAGCCGCTCCAACATCTTCATTAGATGTGAGGTGAGTGCCACTGGTCAGAAGTCATTCAATTCGCTAGGCTGGTCCTTCTTCGATCCAGCTACTGTGCTCCAAAGCTACCTCAAAAATGCTCTCAGTGGAAGGATTGCTGTCGAGAAGGCATTCTTAAGGAAGGGCAACAGAGAGAAAAGGCTGAGGTACACCAGATTACTGAAGAGCTGGACTGTTAATCAATGTGACAGGTCTTACGGAGTGATGAATCAAAATTTGGATTCAGTATGTATGGAGTAGGTCAGGAGAGAGATACAATTGTGAGTGTCTACAGCTGTGTGCAAAACTGGTGGAGGCGCTGCTATGGTTTGGCTGCCTTTGATGTCCTTTACATGCAGATTGTACTTCTCTGCAATGTAATTGAGGATGGCTTTTGTCTAAATGAGCTTCATGCCATCGATTTCCACCATACGCACCTGCTGAAATATGAGTACGTCATCTGCAGCAGGTAAGGCAGGATGGCATCCTTGCGTTCATCACTCAATCAGCCAGCAATTTTCATGCAGGACAATGGTCCCTGTCACACCGCAAAACGGGTAAAGCAGTTCCTTTAAACTGAAAAATTGAAGCAATGAAATGGCCAGCCCAGAGTCCTGATCTAAACACAATAGAAAACCTCTGGAAAATCCTTGGTGACAAAGTTATGGCCAAGAAACCCACAACAGTCACAGAACTGTGGAAGAAGAGTGGACCAAAATCACACCAGAGCAGTGTGAGCGACTACTGATGTCCTGTGGCCACAGATGTGCTGAATTCATTCAAAGCAAAGGCCTGTACAATTCCTACTGAAGACTGACTGTTGTAACCTTCAGAAAATGTCATTGTAATCTTACTGTGTTCCAGTCATTGCTGTTCTCTAATTATGATCATCACGGTTTTTTTTGCAACATAAAGGTTTTATGATGATATACTTTGGTTATTTTGTAAAACACTGCTCTAGTGGCACAGTGTACCCCTTACACAAAATCCTTCAAATGCTGATCAATGTAGATGACATCATTTCTGAAAAAAATCAAGTGTTCATACATCCATCCATCCATCCATCCATTTCTTCCGCTTCTCCGGGGCCGCGTCGCTGGGGGCAGAAGCCTAAGCAGAGAAGCCCAGGCTTCCCTCTCCCCAGCCACCTCCTTCAGCTCATCCGGAGGGACCCCAAGGCGTTCCCAGGCCAGCCGAGATACATAATCTCTCCAGCGTGTCCTGGGTCTACCACGGGGCCTCTTCCCGGTGGGACATGCCCGGAACACCTCACCCAGGAGGCGGCCAGGAGGCATCCTAATCAGATGCCCGAGCCACCTCAACTGGCTCCTTTCGATGTGGAGGAGCAGCGGCTCTACTCTGAGCCCCTCCTGGATGGCCGCACTCCTCACCTTATCTCTAAGGGAGAGGCCAGCCACCCTTCGAAGGAACTCATTTCTGCCGCTTGTATTCGCGATCTTATTCTTTCGGTCACTACCCAAAGCTCGTGACCATAGGTGAGGGTAGGAACGTAGATCGACCGGTAAATCGAGAGCTTCGCTTTTACGCTAAGCTCCCTCTTCACCACGACGGACCGGTGCAGCGTCCGCATCACTGCAGAAGCAGCCCCGATCCGCCTGTCGATCTCCCTTTCCCTTCTCCCATCACTTGTGAACAAGACCCCGAGATACTTAAACTCCTCCACTTGAGGCAAGAACTCGTTCCTGAGCCGGAGATGGCACTCCACCCTTTTCCGGCTGAGGACCATGGCCTCAGACTTAGAGGTGCTGATTCTCATGCCAGCCGCTTCACACTCGGCTGCGAACCGTTCCACTGCGAGCTGGAGGCCCCCCCCTGATGAAGCCAACAGAACCGCATCATCTGCAAAAAGCAGAGATGAGACTCTGAGGCCACCAAGGAAGAAGCCTCCGCCACCTGGCTACGCCTAGAAATTCTGTCCATAAAAATTATGAACAGAATCGGTGACAAAGGGCAGCCCTGACGGAGTCCAACACCCACAGGAAACGAATCCGACTTATTACCGGCTATACGGACCAAGCTCTCACTGTGGTTGTACAAGGACTGAATGGCCCGCAACAATGGGCCAGACACCCCATACTCCCGCAGAACCTCCCAAAGGACACCCCGAGGGACGTGGTCGAATGCCTTCTCCAAGTCCACAAAGCACATGTAGACTGGTTCAGAATCAGAATCAGAATCAGAATCAGAAGGTTTTATTGCCATATGGTGAACAGGTTCACAGCATTAGGAAATTGCTGCGGTACTTCGTGCTTACAGAAGAAACAAATAAGTATAAAAAACTATAAGACAATATACAAGTATACAAATTGCAAATATACAGAGATATTAGAGCTATAACTATAGCACAATATTACAAAAATTACAAAATATACAGTGCAGAGACTAATTAAAAGATAGAAGAATGTAGACTATATTCCACTAATATGTACATCAGTGCAGTCAGACAGGTGCATAGACATAGGGTCATCAGCGTTTGTGGAGGGTGGTAGTAACAGTCTTAGGGTAATTGTTCATGAGTCCAACAGCAGAGGGGAAGAAACTGTTCTTATGGCGGGAGGTTCTGGTCCGTATGGACCGTAGCCTCCTGCCTGAGGGGAGAGGGTCAAAAAGTCTGTGCCCAGGGTGAGAGTGGTCGGCTGTGATCCGACCTGCACGCCCCAGTGTCCTGGAGGTGTACAGGTCCTGGAGAGATGGGAGGTTACAGCCAATCACCTTCTCAGCAGAGTGCACAACGCGCTGTAGTCTCTGTTTGTCCCTAGTGGAGGCTCCAGCGTACCACACAGTGATGGAGGAGGTGAGGATGGACTCAATGATGGCAGTATAGAACTGCACCATGGTCCTTGCTGGCAAGTTGAATTTCTTCAACTGCCGCAGGAAGTACATCCTCTGCTGGGCCTTTTTGACGACAGAGGTGATGGTGGGCTCCCACTTGAGGTCCTGGGTGATGGTAGTTCCCAGGAAGCGAGAAGAGTCCACTGTGGTGATGGGGGTGTCAGTCAGGATGATGGAGGGTAGAGGGGCTGTGTGCTTCCTAAAGTCCCCTATAATCTCCACTGTCTTCTGGGCGTTCAGTACCAGGTTATTGTGGCTGCACCAGGACGCCAGACGTTTGACCTCCATCCTGTAGGCCGACTCGTCCCCGTCTGAGATGAGTCCGATGAGAGTCATGTCGTCTGCAAACTTAATAAGCTTGACAGACTGGTGGTCAGAGGTGCAGCAGTTGGTATACAGGGAGAAGAGCAGAGGAGAGAGGACACAGCCCTGAGGAGTGCCAGGTGCTGATGGTCCGGGAGTCCGAGACATTCTTCCCCAGCCTCACGTGCTGCTTCCTGTTCGTCAGGAAGTCAGTGATCCACCTGCAGATGGGATCAGGCACGTTCATCTGGGACAGCTTTTCTTGGAGGAGATCAGGGATGATGGTGTTGAAGGCAGAGCTGAAGTCCACAAACAGGATCCTGGCGTAGGTTCCCTGGGAGTCCAGATGCTGTAGGATGAAGTGCAGAGTCAGGTTGATGGCGTCGTCCACAGACCTGTTGGCTCTGTAGGCAAACTGCAGGGGGTCCAGACGGGGGGCTGTGAGGGACTTGAGGTGGGACAGCACCAGACGCTCAAATGACTTCATGACCACAGAAGTCAGTGCCACAGGTCTGTAGTCATTTAGTCCAGTGATCCTTGGCTTCTTGGGGACAGGAACAATGGTAGCGGTTTTTAAAGCAGACAGGCACGTGGCAAGCCTCCAGTGAGGAGTTGAAGATGTTCGTGAACAATGGGGCAAGCTCGTTAGCACAGTGTCTCAGTGTGGCAGGTGAGACACCATCTGGACCTGGAGCTTTGCGAGCTTTGACACTCCTGAACTGCTTTAGCACCTGGTCCTCCTGAATACAAAAGACTGTGGGGGTGGGGGAGGAGGGGGACTCTGGGGTGGGAGTCCTTGATGATGTGGGCTTCTCTGAGGTGTGGGGAGTGGGGGAGGTTGGGGGGTGAATATTGTGTTGGCTGTATTGTAGTTGGGACTGGTGGAGGTGTGAAGGCTGCTGAACTGACCATCAAAACGACAATAGAACTCGTTCAGTCTATTTGCAGTTTGTAGGTCGTCTGTGGAGTGGGGGGTTTTAGGCTTGTAGTTGGTAATCTGCCTAAAACCTTTCCATACAGAGGCCGCGTCGTTCTCTGAGATCTGCTGCTGTATATTCTCAGAGTGATGTGATCTAGCAGTGGCCACTTCCTTGCTAAACCTGTACTTGGCCTCTTTGTAGCAGTCTTTGTCCCCACTTTTAAAAGCCTCCCTCTTCTCTATCCACAGCTGCTTCAGTTTGGGAGTAAACCAGGGTTTGTCACTGTTATAACACACCCTGGTGCGTGATGGCACAATGCTGTCCTCGCAGAAGTGGATATACGAGGTTACAGTGTCCGTGTAGTCATCCAGACTGTCACAGGCAGCCCTCATTGAGTCCCAGTCTGTAGTTTCGAAGCATGTGCGGAGCTCCTCCACAGCCTCACGGGTCCACTGCTTTGTTGTCCTCACCACAGGTTTTGAGAGCTTCAGCCTCTGTCTGTACGCGGGGATCAGGTGGATCATGTCGTGGTCAGAGAGGCCGAGTGCAGCGCGGGGCACTGCGTGATAAGCCCCGCTTATCGTGCTGTAGCAGTGGTCTAGTGTCTTCTCCTCTCTGGTCGGACATGTGATATATTGTTTATATTTGGGAAGTTCCTGTCTCAGGCTGGCTTTATTAAAGTCCCCAAGTACGATGATAAGAGAGTCCGGGTATGTCCGCTCCATGCACAGAATCTGCTCTGTGAGCGCGCACTGGGCCTCGTGCACGTCCGCGTCGGCGGATGTAAACAGCAGCCAGTATGAATGAAGCGAACTCCCGCGGAGAGTAGAACGGTTTACAGTGTATGAAAAGATATTCCAGTGAGGGAGAGCAGTGCTTAGCAATCTCTGTCACATCCGTACACCAGCCACTGTTTATGTAGAAGCAGACTCCTCCACCTGTAGCCTTGCCGGAAAGCGCAGCTTGCCGGTCTGCGCGGAGGAGATAAAATCCCTCCAACTGGAGCGCGCAGTCCGGTATCTCCTCACACAGCCATGACTCCGTGAAGCATAACACACAGGATTTGGAAAAGTCTCTATTCATGCTCCTCATCATTATCAGTTCGTCCATTTTGTTCCTAAGTGAACGCACGTTGGAGAGGAAAATCCCAGGTAAGGCTGTGCGTAATCCACGTCTCCTTAGCCTCACAAGCACGCCAGCGCGCTTCCCTCTCTTTCGGCGTCTCACTTTCTGGGCCAGAGTGTGTAATAAATCCGCCGCAGATGCGACAAAAACAGGAAATAAATCCGAAGGTGTTGTGGACCTAATGTTGAAAAGCTCTTCTCTGGTGTAAGAATACCCAGAAGAGTGTCCAGACACAGAAATAACGCACAAAAACAAACAAAACAGAGCGCACCGAAGTACCAGGGCATCCATTCGCGGCGCCATCTTGGATCCATCCATTGGGCAAACTCCCACGCACACTCGAATATCCTTGAGAGGATAAAGAGCTGGTCCAGCGTTCCACGACCAGGACGAAAACCGCATTGTTCCTCCTGAATCCGAGGTTCGACTAACGGATGCACCCTCCTTTCCAGCACCCTGGCATAGACCTTACCGGGGAGGCTGAGTAGTGTGATCCCCCGAAAGTTGGAGCACACCCTCCGGTCTCCCTTCTTAAAGATGGGGACCACCACCCCGGTCTGCCAATCCAATGGCACTGCCCCAGATCTCCATGCGATGTTGCAGAGGCGTGTCAACCAAGACAGCCCTACAACATCCAGAGCCTTCAGGAACTCAGGGCAAATCTCGTCCACCCCAGGGGCTCTGCCACCAAGGAGTTGTTTAACTACCTCAGTGACCTCACCCCCAGTGATGGTCAAGTCATCCCCCTCATCCCCAGACTTTGCTTCCACTACAGAAGGCTTGTCAGTGGGATTCAGAAGGTCCTCGAAGTATTCCTTCCACCGTCCGACTATAGCCTCAGTTGAAGTCAGCAGCACCCCCCCCCGCACTATAAACAGTGTGAGTGAAGCACTAGTAGTAATAAGGTGGTGGCCCTTTCACACCTAGGTGTGATTTTTCACACCTAGGTGATAAAAAAGCCTTGCGCGTGCGTGTGAGGTGCGTGTGCGCGTGCGTGTGTCCGTGCGTGTTTGCGCTGACGTGTGATAATGACGTATACGGTATCCGTTCAAATCAGCTGATCTCATTGTCTCTCCTTACAAGGGGGCTTTTTCCCAGACGGACATCAAAGAGGTTCAAACTCACAAGACAGTGGCTAAATAAAAATACAAAGGTGAATAATCTAATATCCAAGCCCACCTGTGGTGCATAACGCACACAACACAGTGCCTAAATTAAAATACTATGGCTAAATAATAGCCGTATATCCTCCTCAACAGTAGGGTTGTTCATTTACATACAGTAGGTCTGAGGATCCCGGTCTACAGATCAAAGGGTTATGACGTATGTCTCCACCTAGCGGGGTGTGTCTTAAGTTATAGGGTGTGTATATAAGAGCGTATGTACCTCACTTCTTCAATTGACCACCGGCATATACAGCTTCGGAGAGAATTTGTGACAGCTAGCGATCAAACAACCACCCATCTAAACTGCCATGACGTCCTTCAACCCACTTGCCGGAGTGAATCCGTCTGACCCTTTTGGAATCAGGACCGACTTCGGAGGTACGTCATCAGATGCGCAGATTGATGGGCGTCCTCGCAAAAAGAAGCATGATGAAGAGGTTGAATTTAAAACAGATTACCAGGGTGTGAACGGGTACGTGTATTCAGCTAAATATAGGGACGGTAAGGTGGTGCTGTGTGTGAATTGTGGGGATGACGAGATTTGGGGCGTTGGTGGTTCACACCATATGTCTATTAAAAACTGGAGACTTTTTCGCACCGTGGTCGGGCCTGACCTGGACCAGACTGGCTTCCCCGACATGCTGTATGCATCCCAGTGGTATTCACCAACAGGGCCTGAGTTGTACAGAGTGGAGGCTGATCGTTACAACCGACCCACCGAGGAGTTTATTTTTTTGAGTGTTTGTGAAGACAGGGAGAGGGTTATTGCATCCAGAGGAGTCGAGAGCTGGAGATTAAGCCCGTATCCTACCACAAAAGCTGAGCGCATGAGTTGGTTTAAGGACTTGTTTTTTATCCAGTGGGCAGATTGGAGAGCTGTGCAGCGAATGTTTTAAGGAAGTCGATGCGTTTATCAAGAGAGACAAGCTCAACAAGGGTTATGAGAACGTTAGAAAACGCCTTGTTTTTGATGATTTCACCCTTACTACGAAGACTGCTGAGCCTTCTGCCTTGTGTAGGCCGAAAATCATCAGACTGTCAGACTACTAGGGAATAAAAAAATAAACAAATAATGGTACGTTTTTAGTGATTTGTATATATATATATATATTACAATACATTAATGATGGATACATAACTAATGATGATTTTTTTTTTGTGTTTTCCAGACATTAAAACAGCATCAGCTGTTACAGCTTCACATCCAACACAGATGTTGACCATTCCTCCTCCTCCTCCTGATTCACCACCTAGTGCACCATCATCCCCACCCCACCCGTGGGTAGTGGAGCTGTCAGACGAGAGTTTGAAAAACGTCAAAATCGCCACAATTCGTCTACTGACGTGCGCTATACGAAAGTATAGAGAAGAGGTGTGTTACGGATGTATCGTTAACCATCCGAGCCAAATGCAGCATGAATGTATATGGGAAACCCCAGAGTTCTATTTCGCTACACATTATGATGAGATAGTAAAGATATTGTGGACCCCAAGATTCATCCCGGCGGTCAGGCTCTTTCTCTGTGCCACCAGCAGCCTGTGGGAGTCACGCAACGAGCTAACAACACCCGTAAATATCATTCTAACTGAATTGTTGCCTTCAGCAAACATTGAGCAGGCTATGAATGACATATTCTTACCTCTGATGAGTGAAGATGGGGATGCATCTGTAAATACGCCCATCTAGGAATGATAGACACTATTGGTCTGGAAGACATATGTTGTAACATAATCAGTGCATATTTGTTGTTGTCACCCATATGTTTGAAATAAAACGTGTGTTATTCCATACAGACTGTTCATTTTACCTTTGCATTCATCATGGAAAACGCTCTGCGCAAAATTATATCATAACCACGCTCACCCTGCGGGGTTGGCTAGTGTGAATAAATTATACAATGGTGGAGTTGAGTTGCTTGATAAACCACCAACATACACTGAGGTGAAACAATATTTAATGACAGATGATACATATACTCTCCATAAACCTGTCAGGGTAAACTTTCGCAGAAACAGAGTATTGGTGAACGGCATAGACAAGCAATTTCAGGCTGACTTGGTTGACATGCGTGAATATGCATGTGATAACGACGATGTGAATTATTTGCTAACCTGTATAGATGTATTTTCAAAGTATGCGTGGGTTAGGTGTGTTAAACAAAGTCCGGGGACGTGCCGTAGCTGCTGCTTTTGAGGATATTTTGACTGAAGGTCGCATCCCTCTTAAATTCAAACAGACAAAGGAACTGAATTCTATAACGCACATTTTCAAAAAGTGTTAGACAAATATAACATTACACACTTCTCAACACATACTGAAATCAGGCCGGTGTTCGTCGAACGTTTTAAACAGAAGTCTGAAAACACGGATGTGGAAATATTTGACCTCTGCAAACTCTAGAAGATATATAAACGTCATACAGGATTTTGTACAAGCATATAACGGATCATATCATAGATCTATTAAAATGGCACCAAAAGAAGTGCATGCAGACAATGAGGAATTAGTGTTTAAAACATTGTACAAATCAAAGCCTGATGAGGTGTATATTTTAAATTTAATGTGGGGGACAATGTAAGAATTTCAAAACTGAGAGGTAAATTTAGAAAGGCTATGAACAGACTTATACGGACGAGTTGTTTACCATAAAACAGCGACTGGGGAGAAGATCGCACATGTCTATATATTAAATGATCTTAGTGGGCAAGAGATCGAGGGAACATTTTATGAACAGAAATACAGCATGTTATTATCGATAAGAATAAAATCTTTAAATTGAAAAAATACTAGCTAGAAAAAAAGTGGGTAGGAAGAATATGGCTTGGTGAAATGGTTAGGTTGGCCGTCTCATTTTAATTCCTGGATACCTGAAAAAAGCATATTAATTGGTGAAATAAAAACACGCAGCACAGACGACAACACAGCACTCTTTTTAAGATTGTGAAGACGAATGATGGAGAAAAAGAATGGGTTTTATGTTACGCTACCATCAAATGCGTCACAGCACGTTTATCCAAATAATAAGATATGGAGTTCAGAACTAAACTGGCTAAACCTATCATTCTGAATGAGCCGTATGAAGTAGGTATTATCGAATTTCAATACCCTAGAATCTGGAACACCTTTTCAAAATCTGATGCGATGGTAGTCGTGTATGTCCCTAAAAGAAAATCAAATGTCTATGTGCACCTTCCCGTGGGATATTATGATTCAATAGCGCAAATAATAAAAGAGTTTTATTCTGAATACCTTAAGCTGACACAATCCACGGACTTCAGCATTTATCACAACCTGATTACAAATAGAATACATGCAGTAGCACCGGAGGAGTTACTTTACGTTTAAAGGTCGGCTAGCCGAAATACTGGGTTTTAATCCTGGAGAAGCTTTTACACTCTCTAAGACATCCAAATCCGCCCCTCATCCTGCTGACATTCACGGAGGAAGATATAATATTTTTATATACAGCGATATTGTAGATTACCAGCTGGTAGGCGACTCCCATGTACCCCTCCTCAGATGTATAAATGTAGCGAACCGAAGACAGCTCCATACCCATTCTCACATTTGACAGACCGCATTACACATCGGTGTGCAAATCTGTTATAGACGATATTGAATTATCTTTGAAAGACGATCAGAATCAATTCATTCCCTTCATCTACGGCAAAGTAATTGTAAAATTACACTTCAGACCTGCGAGACATTATTTTTAAAAATAAAAAAAAAATGTTGCGCACACCATACATTCATGACGAGACCAAATATCTCAACTACTATATCAATCAGGCTGGTGGAGATATGCCGGATTCATAGGAAGCAGTGTACAATACGGTAGCGGATTAGGAGGAATCTTTCGCACACTCTTCAGGTTTGCTGTCCCGTTGTTAAAAAGGGGTTTTAATATTGCCAAGCCTCATCTTAAATCTGCAGCCACGGGGATCGTATCAGATGTGGTTTCAAACATAGCAAGGCGTGTGGGGTCTGAAAAACAAGAGGGAAATGGATTATGGTTTACACATCTAAAACCGTCGAGATCCCCTCCCACTTCACACAGTCGTCACACCAAAACAGCCAAGAAACGCAAAACATGCTCCTCCTACTCCTTCCTCCAAAAAAAGAAGAAAAGCAGTCAAAACAAGAAGAAGCACCACTTCAAATTCGGTTTTTAAAGGGAGAGGACCTGTGAAAGACATATTCTAAGATTAGATAATCATGTCTCTCATCCATACACAATCAGCTGATTGCTTGAAGTCTGAGCTGGACATTTTTACAGTACCCTTCACACAAACGTCAATTGAAAAATGCACATTTATTGAAATTCCTCCCCTGTCGGCAGTGACAGACAGTGGGCCTCTTGAGTTTTTATTTCATCAAGCGGTGAAGATTATCTGGATTTGAATGATTCTTATATATTTATAAGAGTCAAAATAACAAATGCTGACGGCACGCAGTTGGATAATGCAGCAGCAGATGTAGGATTTATAAATTACCCAGGATGCACGCTCTTCTCTCAACTAGATATAACGTTGGGAGATCGTCTAATAACTCAATCGTCAACACCCTATCCGTATAGAGGGATAATTGAATGTTTAATTAATTACAGCAAGGATACATTGGACACGCAGTTTAGTACTGGATTGTTCTGTAGGATACAGCATCACATATGAATGTGACGTCCATAGAAGGTGATATCAAGGTCTGGTCGCTAGAGGGAGACACACTGGAAACAGCAGAATTGTGGAATTAATAGCACCAATTCACGCGGACATGTTTTTTCAAGATAAATTATTGTTGAACGGTGTTGATCTGTCTCTAAAGTTTTACCAGGTCTAAAGATGAATTTTGTCTCATGACGGGTCAGAATGCACAGTACAAAGTTAAGATTATCTCAGCAAGTTTGTTTGTCAAAAAAGTAACAGTTTCCCCCACGATCAGGTTGGCACAGAGCAAAGCGCTGCTGCATGCAAACGCTAAATACCCTATAGATAGGGTTACGTTAAAAACATTCTCCATTCCGGCAGGAACACGTCTCAACACACAGGACAATCTATTCCTAGGAGCCATACCACAGTTTATCATTGTAGGATTTGTGGATAATGAGGGCTACACAGGCAGCTATGCACGGAACCCATTTAATTTTGAAAACTGTGCTATAGAGTTTATGTGTCTGTATGCTGAAGGACATTCATACCCAGCCAAACCATTTCAGCCCCACTTTCAGAGAGGTCAGTACCTCAGAGAGTATTATCAATTAATTCAAACCACCGGTCGTCATCTAAGGACAGACCTCTGGCTATATCAAGAGAGGATTTTGGATCCGGATACACACTGTTTTGTTTCAACTTGGAAGCTGACGAAGGCCATTCTGGGAATGTATCCCTGATTAAAACAGGCAATGTCCGCCTGGAAACCAGATTCAGAAATCCTCTGCCGCGTACTATGAACCTTATTTGTTATGCTGTTTTTGACTCAATTATTGAGATATCAAACATGAGACAAGTACTTTTGGACTACTACTAAAGTAGACATGAATACTGTGGAATTAACCTCAGTCGTTAAAAGAATAATTATTAATGGGACCTATTTTCTAGGAGTATTTGCATGCGATCAGCTACCTAAAAAGACAATATCGACATTTCCCTGCATGGGAATTGTAAACACAGATCCATCATCCTTACCCGGACATCACTGGCTGGCTTATTATATCACAAAAGACAGACGAGGTTTATTTTTTGACAGTTTTGGTAACTCGCCAGACAAATTCCCACATGAGATAATAGACTTTCTAATGAAAAACTGTGATAATATTATATATTCTGGAAGACAAGTTCAGAGCTTCTTTACCACAACTTGTGGCCATCATTGTGTGTTTTTCTTGTATCACATGCAAAAAGGTGTATCCTATAATCAGTTGATTAATATGTATACTTCTAACCTTGTCTGTAATGATGCTATGGTATGTCGTTTTGTTAACAAAATACAACCTGTTTCTAAGTGTTTAGGATATAGCTTTGATTGTGTACAACGTTAATGCTATGGAAAATGAGACAATAAAGACGATGAAAACCACAGATTGATTCATTTCATTTATTTTCAGAAAAAAAAAATATAAAAACAGCCTTATCAAGCAAAATATACAGACATGTAGAATGTTAAAAACAGTTTTATCAGACAATATGTATATACAGGCATGTAGAATATTAATTAAAAACATTAAAAGAGAAAAAATCAAATAAAAGAGAAAAAAATCAAATTAATGAGAAAAAAAATCAAAATCCTTCCCAGATACCAACAGGCCTTCTCATCTTTTTAACCGTACTAATGGGTGTATGATCACTCTGCGCCCGTTTTCTACCAATCTGCGGATCATGTTTAAACAAGCCAATACTCCTGCGCACGTGTGTGTTAGGAAAGACAGAAGACGGTACGTTTAACCCTGCAAGTGTTTTTAAAAATACAATCCATCCGGGAGGTCTTGAATCATCAGAAACATTATGTACAGCTGTGACACTTTTAATTAAGTCGTAAAGGTGTGATCCTCTGACAGTTTGATTATCAAGAATAATTTCCCCACGTTCGTTCCATGATACATCTGCTGTACGCATCAGAGCAGATAGGATAATCTCTGCATTTCTCCTTCTCTTTTTGGGTATGTATGTCAAAACATCATTAGCAACCACATCGTCACTCATCTGCTGATGCTGTTCCTGCTGCTGATGCATGTGTAAAGGTGATTCATCAGGGAAAGACAGTGTCAACACATTCTTTTCATTCTGGCCTTGTTTCACAAGCGATAAATATCTTTGAAGAACAACAGAATACTTTTTAGCTTTTTCATATTCATTCATATCAGGTATTTGCAACACTTCAGACATAGCTTTGTCCAACTCATTTTGCACAGATTGTCTGATGGAAGAAGTACTTTGCTGTTGCTGCTGCTGCTTTAAAAACTCCATCTGGTGCTGGGGAACCAGATACATTTTCTGAGCGTGCTCCATATCATCTATTAGCTATGAGACTGGTAATGAATGGTATTGCAGCCCCTAATAAAGGGAGGAGAAATCCTCCAGATTGGTTGATGCTTCTTTTCTTACTATTTATTTTGACTTTCTTGTCAGCAATTAGTCTGATTATAGTCTTTTTCTTTTTTAGTTGTTTGTACTGACGATCACTGAGAGGTATGTTACCTTTCATTACATTAAGAGCTATTTCACACAGAGCGTTGATAAAATCTAAGCTAGCATTCTTAATAATTACACGCTGTACAGCCGGAGGGGATTTGTGCAACAATTCCAACAGAGATAAATTTCTACGTATGCGACTCGACATTTTTTCACTTCTTCAACCTCTTTTTAGGAATATAAACAGCTGTGCGATCAGGTAGCAAACCACTTCTGAGTCTTAAATGGTCAGGGGTCTTGCCTTTGTAATCAATGAGCATGAACCCAAAAGGCGTGGCAGTGGCGTCGTTAAAAGCTTCTAAAAAATATTTGATGTTACCGGGAAACATTTGTCTACCTAAAACTGAGATCTGACATTTATCCCTAGGATTGTTGAACAAAATTAAATAATTTGTGTTCAGAGAAATAGTTCTGCTTGATTTTCCCTGAATAAACAAGTTCTGAACTAAATAGATACAACTCAAATTCCTGTGATGGACATACTTGGTGAACACGTTTTGTACTTCCAAGTTATTGGCAGCGTCATTCATTAAATCATCTATAATAAGTAAGTTGTTCTTGTCTGGAGGTAGCAGGGTGTCGTCACACAATGAATCAGGGAGACCATTCACAAAATGAATACTTCTGATCTGAAGAAGTTGATCATATATGGGTTGCCAGCATGAGTAAATGTACACAATATTATCAATATTATGGGATATGATTGTTGATGCGTTTTCAATAATGGTCTTGACCGTATGTGTTTTACCACAACAGCTCGGCCCGCTAATTACCATGCTAAATGGATGTTGTAAGCGGGTATCAAAGCATAAATCAGGTTTAATATCCATACGGTAATGTGGTGTAGTCGCTAAGAACTCTCCGCTTATTATACACCACACGCACCTTTTTAACAGTGACATCATTCTTCAGATGGAATCCCTTTTTGTCTCTTTTGATGTTGTCAGAGACAGCTGTCACGTGTCCGTCTGTGTTCTGGTTTGCCACAAATGAACTGACTAAGCCTTTCAATGCATCATGCGTTACGATTTTAGAGTTTACGGCGTTCAGTGTTACACCTTTGCACTTTACCACTGTTTTGTCTTGATTAGTGCGATAGCCATAACATTTTGGACCCCCAGAAACAAACTCGACAATGTATTCGTCATCACCATGCTTACCGGTGGAGAGTTCACTTGTGAGGTCACCGAGAAATGGTCCCAGTGGGGGATTCCATTCACCCTCTCTTGATGTGAAAATGACAGAATCAGTGTCACAGTAGAGCACCCTATGTTGCAGACTGTCTAATAAGTCGTACAGCATAAGCCTGGCGTGTGCCGTTGTCATGGCACCAACAAACACGTTCACATCTCTCACTCGAGCTGTTCTAGCGTCAGCGTGCGTCCACTGCACCATGGCAACCTCATCAGAGATGAAGCAGAATTGCCGCACATCATATTGATCACTGAACATGAGCTGTGTGAAACGAGATGGATCAGTGATTAGCTCACACGTCGGCATGTTTGCTCTCATGCTGAAACGACCCCACAGTGAGTTCAAGAGAAGCTTGTTGCAGCTTCTGACCGCCTTGTTCACACGTATCTTTGAAGGGTCTAACATGATGCCTTCGTGCTCATAATACTGTTGAATGTAAGCCTCCTGATCTTCAGGAGTTTTGACATTCTCAGGGTATCCAGATGCTTCCTGCTTACATTTCAGGAAAGTTTTAACGTAGTCTTTAAAAAGTGAAGCAGACCTGTTAGGGAAATGCCAGACCTCGCAGATGGAGATGATTTTATAACCCTTTTCAACAGCTTTTTCGAGTTCAAACGATACCCAGACACCATCCAACTGACGTTCAGCGTCAGAGTGCCCACACACAGTCTCCTGATTCTCCTCTACAGCGCACGCTGCACACAGCGGGAACATGAGTTTATTGTGGCATCTGAATGGGAGGACGGGATGGTAGAGCCCTCTAGGGGGCAATACAGAGCATTTCACAAACCCAAAATATTTATCCACCGTGTCAAAATCTTTGTAGATGATGACAGGATGGCCCAGGGGATACGGTTTTTTAGACTGCACAGTTGGGTAGAGGCTTGTAAAGTCATAATAATGAATTTTTTCACCAATACCAACTTTGTGATACAGCTTCATCGCATTAGTACGCCCTCCAAACAACGCTTCCCTAGGATTCAGTCTCTCAGGCATTCTGTAGCTGCGCATGAACGCCATCACAGAGGGATCTGTCTGTTTCAGCTTCAGCCAATCACATTCCCACATCACCACCACGTTTAAGCCATGCCGTTGTCTCAACGATTCAACCTTCTGACAGAAAGTGTGGTACTGCTTGCCATACGATACTTTACACACAGGATTAATCTCACTCTCCGCATAACATCTGGGGCATCCGTGAAACACACAACCTGCAAATTCAAAGCATGTGCTTGTGTCTGTGTGAAAACCGTCCACATAATACGGACCGATAGGCTGCTCTCCTCCCCGAAGGGCATGCTTGATCACAATATTGTGCCTGCGGGCCAAATACTCCAACCACTCAATAGAGACGTTAGAGTACATCTTATGTTGGTAAATGTAAGCGGTGTCGTGGGTGAGTGCGAGTGTGTTTTTTTGGAGAAAGTTTGTTTTATACACACCCATTGCATACGACGCTATGGTCACATGTCTGAACGGATCGAGCCCCGCACACTCCTGCAGAGTCTCGCGGTAAATCAGACAGGCCTTTCGCAGGACTTCCACATCGTTAACACAGTATTTGCGTATTTCATGCTGGAAGTCGAAGTGGCTTGTGTGCGTGGGCTGGTACCACTCCATGAATTTAGCTTTAGCAGATGCGGTCATGTTGTCATACCCATAAAAGGATGGATCAGGATACGGGCCAATATAAAACTCGTTGGCCTTAATATTAAATTTGTGAGGGAAATATCCCTTTTCCAAATCCTCGAACCCTAGTGCAGCTGGTGTTTTAGCAAGGCTCATGGGGAGGAAACTGAATGAATCAATCCAGCGTTGATCATAACAATCATCATGCATTATTATTACCCTGCTACCTCTCATTGTGACGGAAGGAACAATTCTTTGTCTGACAAAGTGTTCTAAAATTAAGTAACTGTCAAAACCAGATGCGTTGTGTGCAATAAACGTGTATCCACGATATTTTTCACATCTGTAATGCCTGATGAATGCGCTCACACACTTTGACGTGTTGTAGCAGAACTTGTTTCCCTGAATATCCATGGCACAGACGAAGTTTGCTTCATGTTTACCGTTTTCAAATCTGGTCTCGAAATCATAAAATATGTATTTATCATTAGGCTTTTGTTTGTCGACAGGTTGAATGAAACACAGGTGCTGTGTTTCATCCTGAGTTTTCGCTTCGTGACAGTGTGGACACTTCGGGGGCGTACAGACGTGGTGTGATTTCTTACTGGGTGTATACACGCTACAGCATTTGTCACAGTATCTCATGTAAGCACACGGTATCTTATTATGTATCGGATCAGGTGTTTTGTGGTATTGATGACAGATGGAAGACTTACAAATGCGTTTACAGTCTTTACATCTGATGGTCGGCCCGGATTGTTGTTGTTGTTGTTGTTGTTTACATGTAACTGTATAACAAACATTGCATGTCTCTGAACATTTATGTCTGAGCGGAGTTTCGTATGTTTTGTAACAAAGTTTACAGAAATACGAGCAGCCGAAAAATCCTGTGAGGTTTTCGATCAAATAGTAATGGTTATCATGGAGATACAGGTAAATTGTGTCGGGTTTTGCTTTTGTGTCTGTGTGGAAAGGCTGCACGCGTTTACGCCCTGCAGAAGAGTGGTGGAAGACTACAATTTTGATGTTTAAGAGCGATTCAAATTTACCGACATCTGACAACATTACCTGTTTTGTTATGTCTAGACCAGCATTTATGTGTGTCTGTCTAGCTACGTCGTCTTTTTCTGACTCGGTTTTTTCTGGATGGATTTTGTGTGTGAGACACCTGCTGAAACACATGTTGTCGTCATTGTCTGGGCTGTATAGATGCTGTCCTTTTTTAGCCAGAATTTCATCGTAAAACACGTTCTTTAGTTTTAAACGTTTACCACGGCCACCTCCTCTGTTCAGCGCAACACTGATAATGAACTCAAGCTCATCATCGCCAAGTGTGTCATCGTTACTTTGCATAACAGCGGCTATCTCATCGAGAAAAACATCAGCATTATAATCGTTATCTGAACTTAACACAGCTTGTACGTCGCTAGATAAGCTAGGCCCTCTTAAAACAACATTCAAAACACTAGATGGGGGAACCTCGCCCACCGCACGATCGATAACATTACCTAGACATTGTCGCAGTATTGCAGGTGCTTGGCTGGGATTATCTAATCTTATGTTTCTGAAATCTATGGGCTGTCTGAATTCACGCCCATTAAAAACAGGTATGTCCCTAGCCATTCCACCGCTTTGCAAAATACCACTCACATCAGAATGGATGGAATCCACACAGGCTGTGGTAACATCACTCCGCACACTGATAACATCTATACACGGTCTATGACTGGAGGACGACGGTATCACGAGATGATCACCATCACCAGCCTGTGTGTATGCATTATCAGCACAACCAACATTAGACAGGCTTTCGCTCATCAGAGACGGCGATTGAAACAACCAATCGTCATCGCAAAAATCAATCGTGTCTGGGGCTACTACTATGTCATCCATATCATAACTATGAGATGAGATGTTTGACACGCCCAGAGCATTGGACTCACTAGCAGCAACAGCAGCAGATAAACCAGACGGACTTGCAGGAACACAGTGTACGCCCCCACCTCTAGGGAGTGTGACAACTGCACTATCAGCATTGCTAACATTAGCAGCACAAGCAACATTAGACAGGCTATCGCTCATCAGAGACGGCGATTGAAACAACCAATCGTCATCGCAAAAATCAATCGTGTCTGGGGCTACTACTATGTCATCCATATCATAGCTATGAGATGAGATGTGTGACACACCCCAGAGCATTGGACTCACTAGCAGCAACAGCATCAGATAAACCAGACGGACTTGCAGGAACACAGTGCACGCCCCCACCTCTAGGGAGTGTGACAACTGCACTATCAGCATTGCTAACATTATCAGCACAACCAACATTAGACAGGCTATCGCTCATCAGAGACGGCGATTGAAACAACCAATCGTCATCGCAAAAATCAATCATGTCTGGGGCTAATAGTATGTCATCCATATCATAGCTATGAGATGAGATGTTTGACACATCCAGAGCATTGGACTCACTAGCAGCATTAGCTCCGATGGTTGTGCAGACATTACCATCAGCTCTAGCATCTGGAATGTAAAATGTGTGGGTGTGTGAAGAATGATTATTGCTGTCTGTGTTAACAGTTACAGCGTGTGTATTGCATGGTTCTGCCACTGGTTCAACACTGTCTGATAAAGAGGATGTGTTCATTACACTTCTTTTTAAATCATCACATGTTTTAACCATGTGATTACTCAATATGTTTAAAATGTGTAGTTGTGCACGAAGTTTGTTATTATCGATATTCAAACTGCCAGAGGATTTAAATTTTTTCTTCTGGGGCTCCATTGATAATCTGAGATCAAGGAGCGGATGAAGCTTCCTGACCTTGCAGTATTCTAATACTTACGGTCTCTAAAATAGATTTTAAAATATCTACAACGGCTAACTGTGTGTTTAAAATTTCTACAACGAATTGTCTTGTTTCTTTTAATTCAGTAAGGCTTGTTTCTCTGGTACAATGCCTGGTTTTGATAGAGTTTAAAACAGATGATATCACTTCGGGGTTACAAAGATTATTATGACTGGTGCCTTCAGGAGCCGGGGTTGACGCTACCCATGCGTTGTAAGCTTCAATCATTGCGTCATCAGTTATGTCATGCACATTATTATCGGGACCCCTAACTCCCATACATTGTGGAGTTGTAGCACAGCAAAAAGAGGGACTGTTGTCACCTGATTCAGATGAGATGGTTTGTTGTCCTGGTTCAGATGAGATGGTTTGTTGTACTGGTTCAGATGAGATGGTTTGTTGTCCTGGTTCAGATGAGTTGGTTTGTTGTCCTGGTTCAGATGAGATGGTTTGTTGTCCTGCTGGAACCTGCTCGACCAACTCGTCTTCGCAGCAAAGTTCGCTCTTGTTCAGCATACGTAAGTAATCGTTCAAAAGAGCGAGGCTATCCTTTTTTACACACGATTGATGTAGTGTAGGATGTGAAGATGGTCCTGCGATCGCTGTGTCTCTCGTAGACGCTGTAATGTCCTCACGCAAACTTCCGCGCGCCGAGCGATAGAATCCACTCGTGGGCCCGTGACGTCCTCCTCCTGTTCCAGCGTGATGAACTGATCTGCGGTGGTATGAATAGCTGAATGAATATCACATAATAAAAATCAAATATAAATCCAAAAAAACCCCTCCAAACAAAAAACAAAAAAACCAAATTGGTTTTACTCACCCACGATTTTCAGATTCCCTTCTTGACGATTCAGCTAATGCTATGAAAAAACAACACGGGTTTGAGAAAGTTGTGTTGGATTTAATTCAGACATAACTTGTTAAAGAAAAAAAGACTTACGGTTTGTAACGATCCGTAACTCCCCCAATGGTCTTCGTATTATCTGACCGCGTGCATTCTTGTATGGATGGATGAAATAATCTGGTATACAAAGGAACATTAGATAGAAAGATTTTTTTTATTTTTAAGAAAAAAAAAAGTGATTATATATATATATATATATATATATATCAGTGAAATCAGTCACCTCTTACATCACGTACACTTCTCCTGAAGTCTCTATTCTGCCCACTGTTGTCTAAAACCAAACTGTGTGTTTTTAAAAAAGAAATGAGATACTATACAGAATACATTTTGTTTTCACATAATTTTGTGTAAAATAACACGCTTACCTGAATCCATTTAAAAGTCCGTGTGTAGCGATGCTCCGGAGTCCGTTTAAAAGAAAAAAACTCGGGGAAAAAAGAAATCAAGCGACACGTCTTGCCAAGCGAGAGTTTGAGACGGCCTTCTCTCCTGTTCCCTGTTTTATAAAAGCACAAACCTTTTGTATGGGTGAACGACCCACTGTTTTGAAATTACCCCTCCGATTGTTATTTCACGAAAGCCGTTGTCTACCACGGATGATTGGTGCACTCCACCACGTGTGAATTGTTGCTGGATTGAAACACTGTAAATAAAAACATAGGCTTCAGTCAGAGTCTGGTAACACCCCATAACCCTTTGATCTGTAGACCGGGATCCTCAGACCTACTGTATGTAAATGAACAACCCTACTGTTGAGGAGGATATACGGCTATTATTTAGCCATAGTATTTTAATTTAGGCACTGTGTTGTGTGCGTTATGCACCACAGGTGGGCTCGGATATTAGATTATTCACCTTTGTATTTTTATTTAGCCACTGTCTTGTGAGTTTGAACCTCTTTGATGTCCGTCTGGGAAAAAGCCCCCTTGTAAGGAGAGACAATGAGATCAGCTGATTTGAACGGATACCGTATACGTCATTATCACACGTCAGCGCAAACACGCACGGACACACGCACGCGCACACGCACCTCACACGCACGCGCAAGGCTTTTTTATCACCTAGGTGTGAAAAAATCACACCTAGGTGTGAAAGGGCCACCACCTTATTACTACTAGCACTGCTTTCCCCTCCTGAGTCGCCTGACGGTTTGCCAGAATCGCTTCGATGCCGTCCGAAAGTCTTTTTCCATAGCCTCACCGAACTCCTCCCACACCCGAGTTTTTGTTTCGGCCACTACCCGAGCTGCGTTCCGCTTGGCCTGTCGATACCTGTCAGCTGCCTCCGGAGTCCCACAGGCTAACCAAGCCCGATAGGACTCTTTCTTCAGCTTGATGGCTCCCTTCACCTCCGGTGACCACCATCTGGTTCGGGGGTTACCACCACGACAGGCACCAACCACCTTGCAGCCACAGCTCTGAGCAGCAGCCTCAACAATGGAGGTGCGGAACATGGTCCATTCGGACTCAATGTCCTCAGCCTCCCTCGGAATGCTGTCGAAGTTCTGCCGGAGGTGGGAGTTGAAGATCTCCCGGACTGGGGCTTCTGCCAGGCGTTCCCAGCGCACCCTCACAATACGTTTAGGTGTGCCAGGTCTGTCCAGCATCTTCCCACGCCACCTGATCCAACTCACCACCAGGTGGTGATCAGTTGACAGCTCAGCTCCTCTCTTCACCCGAGTGTCCAGAACATACGGCCGCAGATCTGATCATACGATTACAAAATCGATCATCCACCTGCGACCTAGGGTGTCCTGGTGCCATGTGCACTTATGGACATCCTTGTGTTCGAACACGGTGTTTGTTATGGACAAACTGTGGTTGCACAGAAGTCCAATAACAAAACACCATTCGGGTTCAGATCAGGCAGGCCGTTCCTCCCAATCACCCCCTCCAGGTCTCACTGTCATTGCCCACGTGAGCGTTGAAGTCTCCCAGCAAGACTATGGAGTCACCAGATGGAGCACTCTCCAGCACCCCCCCAGCAACTCCAAAAAGGGTGGGTAACCCTGAACTGTCATTCGGCGCATAAGCGCAAACAACAGTCAGGACCCCGTTCCCCAGCCCGAAGGCGCAGGGAAACTACCCTCTCGTCCACTGTGAAAACTCCGACGTACAGGCAGCAAGCCGGGGGG